>NC_069501.1:428274695-428574695 GCF_027579735.1 Bombina bombina | reverse complement strand
TAGCAAAGCAAGAGCCGTGTCAGAGAGTAATGAGATGAGAAATCCCACCTTAGCTCTATCAGAGGGAAACGCCTGAGGTAACATCTCAAAATAAATGCCCACCTGGTTCAAAAACCCACTGATTAGGATCGCCTCCATATCGCTGATGTAGAGGTGCAGAACCAGAAAAGCTCCTGGTAGGACTAGGTGCAGCAGCGGAAACAGGAGCAGCCATAAAATGTGGGACACGCTGAATCAAAGCAGTGCGAGTCAGAAGGGTTTGCAGGGCTAGTGCAAATTGATCCAAGCGGGGATCCTGTTAATCCATCCTGGAAATGAGGGTGGGTAAAGGTGAATTATTAGCACCGTCAGGATTCATTGCCCTTGCCTAATAACAGGGTACCAGGAATCAGATGGAGACGTTAAGTGCAACGATAATCACACCTTTATTAATGACAAAAAATAATAAAAACTCCACAAGCCAAATGACAAGCCAGTAGTCAAAGCCAGAGCTGGTAGTCAGACATGCCGAGTCAGGAGCCAAAGTGAGTAGTGAGACAAGCCGGGATCAGGAAATAGGAAAACAGCAGAGTCAGGAATAAGCCAGATTCAGGAACCAGAAGGGTCGTCAGACAAGCCAGGTAATACACAGAAACTGGAACACAGGTACTAACAAAAAAGTCTAAGACAACGCAAGGGCAAAAACATACTGAACAGAGGCCCTTTAAATAATAAGTGTGACATCATAATCCTGGGACTGCAACCTGTCTCACACTGATGATGTTCACCAGTTTGGCCATAAAAGGGTGCCCAGATGAGAGAGCAGTGTTACACACTCAGATTCACTGAGAGAGGTAAGTAAAATGGCAGCTAGCAGCAAATAACAAACAAAGCAGGATGAAACCCTGACACATATCTCCTATGGCAACCAAATGATACTTCTAAATGCAATCAAGTATTGGGGCACATAAACTCATTTACATCTCATTGATTTCATCAGGTTGATGTTTAATTTCAAGAATAAAAATATAAACAAAAATTAAATCAAAATAAATTGTTACAAAGAAGTATGAGTAAAATAAAAATCATTAAGTTTTAAACTTATGGAAATAGCTATTAAAGTTCACCACAAGATAACCTCCAAGCAATCCACTCCTACATTCATAACAGTTATCACCACATAAACTAAATTCCCTATCTAAAATAATTACAAAAATACTGTTACAAAATGAAAGAGGAAATCCCTTCCTGTGCTTTGAACGACACTAAGGGTTAATGCTTTGAGGGGATGGGAATGAAAGCTGTGTAGGGAGTGTATGAGGAGTTTTAGCAACAATGTTGCATGTGTAGAGGTTGGTCTTACCTGCTTGTTTAAAAAGAGATGCAGGAAGTCTCCATTCCTCTTTCTGCTTCCTGCTAAAGATTGCTGCAGTTGCCCATCTTCCCTCACCGATTGACAGGGCGGTGCAAGGATTTTAGGCTACACGGGCGAATATATATGTGTTTTGCCAACCCCCCCCCCCCAAAAAAAAAACTGACAAAAAACATCCTTGTGCAGCTTCTTCACAAAATGTTATAGGGATGTGGTAAAATAGACACATAACTATTTTATCAATTATTTTTAAATTATATAGATCCCATTACCCCCCAAAAATAATTGTCTGTTAAAAAATTGAGTGTATTTAATTAACGGGGGGGGGGGGGGGTACCTTAAACTAAATCTATAGTCCAGTGATTCTCTGTCAGTGTCAAGCCAATTTGGTGTGACGCCCTCATCAGAACAAGAAATTATCATAACATACAATTCTAACAATTACCTTAAACAGATACTGTGTTATATATACCCTGTATATATTATGATGCAATATAATGGATATCAATCATACTACCATACCGGCACTGTGCTAAACATAGTTTATTTTCATTAATAACTACTGTTAACCAAAACTGGAAGTACTTAGTATAGATAATCTGTGGTGAAAGAAATAGGGAATCATAAAGGGACTAAAAGGGGACAGGATCAATCCCCCAAATATGTTGGCTTCAAAACAAAACACTACTTGAAGCAACACTGTGCACACATCGAGTTGTATGTTTGCAATTTTCAGTAAGAAAACATTTGGGATTTCCCCATAGGAATCAACGGGAAGAGCCGGCTGAAAAAAAATCAGCAGCGTAAAACTCCTTAACGCAGCCCCATTGATTCCTATGGGGAAATAAAATTTATGTCTACCCCTAAGACCCTAACATGAACCCCAAGTCTAAACACCCCTAATCTTACACTTATTAACCCCTAATCTGCTGCCCCCGACATCACCGACACCTGCATTATATTATTGACCCCTAATCTGCCGCTCCGGACACCGCCGCCACCTACATTATACTTATTAACCCCTAATCTGCTGCTCCAACATCGCCGCCACCTACATTATACTTATTAACCCCTAATCTGCCGCCCCTGACATCGCGGACACCTACATTATACTTATTAACCCCTAATCTGCCGCCCCCGACATTGCAGACACCTACATTATACTTATTAACCCCTAATCTGCCGCCCCCAACGTCGCCGTCACTATTCTAAATTTATTAACCCCTAAACCTAAGTATAACCCTAACCCTAACCCCCCTAACTTAAATATAATTTAAATAATTCTAAATAAAATTCCTATCATTAACTAAATTATTCCTATTTAAAACTAAATACTTACCTGTAAAATAAACCCTAAGCTAGCTACAATATAACTAATAGTTACATTGTAGCTAGCTTAGGTTTTATTTTTATTTTACAGGCAAGTTTGTATTTATTTTAACTAGGTAGAATAGTTACTAAATAGTTATTAACTATTTAATAAACTACCTAGCTAAAATAAAGACAAATTGACCTGTAAAATAAAACCTAACCTAAGTTACACTAACACCTAACCTAACTTTACACTATAATTAAATTTTCTTTCATGTAATTAGCAAGAGTCCATGAGCTAGTGACGTATGGGATATACATTCCTACCAGGAGGGGCAAAGTTTCCCAAACCTCAAAATGCCTATAAATACACCCCTCACCACACCCACAATTCAGTTTTACAAACTTTGCCTCCGATGGAGGTGGTGAAGTAAGTTTGTGCTAGATTCTACGTTGATATGCGCTCCGCAGCAAGTTGGAGCCCGGTTTTCCTCTCAGCGTGCAGTGAATGTCAGAGGGATGTGAGGAGAGTATTGCCTATTGAATGCAGTGATCTCCTTCTACGGGGTCTATTTCATAGGTTCTCTGTTATCGGTCGTAGAGATTCATCTCTTACCTCCCTTTTCAGATCGACGATATACTCTTATATATACCATTACCTCTGCTGATTCTCGTTTCAGTACTGGTTTGGCTTTCGACAAACATGTAGATGAGTGTCCTGGGGTAAGTAAATCTTATTTTCTGTGACACTCTAAGCTGGTTGGGCACTTTGTTTATAAAGTTCTAAATATATGTATTCAAACATTTATTTGCCTTGACTCAGAATGTTCAACATTCCTTATTTTTCAGACAGTCAGTTTCATATTTGGGATAATGCATTTGAATTAATCATTTTTTCTTACCTTCAAAAATTTGACTCTTTTTTTCCCTGTGGGCTGTTAGGCTCGCGGGGGCTGAAAATGCTTCATTTTATTGCGTCATTTTTGGCGCGGACTTTTTTGGCGCAAAAATTCTTTTCCGTTTCCGACGTCATACGTGTCGCCGGAAGTTGCGTCATTTTTTGACGTTATTTTGCGCCAAAAATGTCGGCGTTCCGGATGTGGCATCATTTTTGGCGCCAAAAGCATTTAGGCGCTAAAAAATATGGGCGTCGCTTTTGTCTCCACATTATTTAAGTCTCATTTTTCATTGCTTCTGGTTGCTAGAAGCTTGTTCTTTGGCATTTTTTCCCATTCCTGAAACTGTCATTTAAGGAATTTGATCAATTTTGCTTTATATGTTGTTTTTTCTCTTACATATTGCAAGATGTCTCACGTTGCATCTGAGTCAGAAGATACTCCAGGAAAATCGCTGTCTAGTGCTGGATCTACCAAAGCTAAGTGTATCTGCTGTAAACTTTTGGTAGCTATTCCTCCGGCTGTTGTTTGTATTAATTGTCATGACAAACTTGTTAATGCAGATAATATTTCCTTTAGTAAAGTACCATTGCCTGTTGCAGTTCCTTCAACATCTAAGGTGCAGAATGTTCCTGATAACATAAGAGATTTTGTTTCTGAATCCATCAAGAAGGCTATGTCTGTTATTTCTCCTTCTAGTAAACGTAAAAAATCTTTTAAAACTTCTCTCCCTACAGATGAATTAAATGAACATCATTATTCTGATTCTGATGACTCTTCTGGTTCAGAGGATTCTGTTTCAGAGATTGATGCTGATAAATCTTCATATTTATTTAAAATGGAATTTATTCGTTCTTTACTTAAAGAAGTACTAATTGCTTTAGAAATAGAGGATTCTGGTCCTCTTGATACTAATTCTAAACGTTTAGATAAGGTATTTAAATCTCCTGTGGTTATTCCAGAAGTTTTTCCTGTTCCTAATGCTATTTCTGCAGTAATTTCCAAAGAATGGAATAAATTGGGTAATTCATTTACTCCTTCTAAACGTTTTAAGCAATTATATCCTGTACCGTCTGACAGATTAGAATTTTGGGACAAAATCCCTAAAGTTGATGGGGCTATTTCTACCCTTGCTAAACGTACTACTATTCCTACGTCAGATGGTACTTCGTTTAAGGATCCTTTAGATAGGAAAATTGAATCCTTTCTAAGAAAAGCTTATCTGTGTTCAGGTAATCTTCTTAGACCTGCTATATCATTGGCTGATGTTGCTGCAGCTTCAACTTTTTGGTTGGAAACTTTAGCGCAACAAGTAACAGATCATGATTCTCATGATATTATTATTCTTCTTCAGCATGCTAATAATTTTATCTGTGATGCTATTTTTGATATTATCAGAGTTGATGTCAGGTTTATGTCTCTAGCTATTTTAGCTAGAAGAGCTTTATGGCTTAAGACTTGGAATGCTGATATGGCTTCTAAATCAACTCTACTTTCAATTTCTTTCCAGGGTAACAAATTATTTGGTTCTCAGTTGGATTCTATTATCTCAACTGTTACTGGTGGGAAAGGAACTTTTTTACCACAGGATAAAAAATCTAAAGGTAAAAACAGGGCTAATAATCGTTTTCGTTCCTTTCGTTTCAACAAAGAACAAAAGCCTGATCCTTCATCCTCAGGAGCAGTTTCAGTTTGGAAACCATCTCCAGTCTGGAATAAATCCAAGCCTGCCAGAAAGGCAAAGCCTGCTTCTAAGTCCACATGAAGGTGCGGCCCTCATTCCAGCTCAGCTGGTAGGGGGCAGGTTACGTTTTTTCAAAGAAATTTGGATCAATTCTGTTCACAATCTTTGGATTCAGAACATTGTTTCAGAAGGGTACAGAATTGGTTTCAAGATGAGACCTCCTGCAAAGAGATTTTTTCTTTCCCGTGTCCCAGTAAATCCAGTGAAAGCTCAAGCATTTCTGAATTGTGTTTCAGATCTAGAGTTGGCTGGAGTAATTATGCCAGTTCCAGTTCCGGAACAGGGGATGGGGTTTTATTCAAATCTCTTCATTGTACCAAAGAAGGAGAATTCCTTCAGACCAGTTCTGGATCTAAAAATATTGAATCGTTATGTAAGGATACCAACGTTCAAGATGGTAACTGTAAGGACTATCTTGCCTTTTATTCAGCAAGGGAATTATATGTCCACAATAGATTTACAGGATGCATATCTGCATATTCCGATTCATCCAGATCATTATCAGTTCCTGAGATTCTCTTTTCTGGACAAGCATTACCAGTTTGTGGCTCTGCCGTTTGGCCTAGCTACAGCTCCAAGAATTTTTACAAAGGTTCTCGGTGCCCTTCTGTCTGTAATCAGAGAACAGGGTATTGTGGTATTTCCTTATTTGGACGATATCTTGGTACTTGCTCAGTCTTTACATTTAGCAGAATCTCATACGAATCGACTTGTGTTGTTTCTTCAAGATCATGGTTGGAGGATCAATTTACCAAAAAGTTCATTGATTCCTCAGACAAGGGTAACCTTTCTGGGTTTCCAGATAGATTCAGTGTCCATGACTCTGTCTTTAACAGACAAGAGACGTCTAAAATTGATTGCAGCTTGTCGAAACCTTCAGTCACAATCATTCCCTTCGGTAGCCTTATGCATGGAAATTCTAGGTCTTATGACTGCTGCATCGGACGCGATCCCCTTTGCTCGTTTTCACATGCGACCTCTTCAGCTCTGTATGCTGAATCAATGGTGCAAGGATTACACAAAGATATCTCAATTAATATCTTTAAAACCGATTGTTCGACACTCTCTAACGTGGTGGACAGATCACCATCGTTTAATTCAGGGGGCTTCTTTTGTGCTTCCGACCTGGACTGTAATTTCAACAGATGCAAGTCTCACAGGTTGGGGAGCTGTGTGGGGATCTCTGACGGCACAAGGAGTTTGGGAATCTCAGGAGGTGAGATTACCGATCAATATTTTGGAACTCCGTGCAATTTTCAGAGCTCTTCAGTTTTGGCCTCTTCTGAAGAGAGAATCGTTCATTTGTTTTCAGACAGACAATGTCACAACTGTGGCATACATCAATCATCAAGGAGGGACTCACAGTCCTCTGGCTATGAAAGAAGTATCTCGAATTTTGGTTTGGGCGGAATCCAGCTCCTGTCTAATCTCTGCGGTTCATATCCCAGGTATAGACAATTGGGAAGCGTATTATCTCAGTCGCCAAACGTTGCATCCGGGCGAATGGTCTCTTCACCCAGAGGTATTTCTTCAGATTGTTCAAATGTGGGAACTTCCAGAAATAGATCTGATGGCGTCTCATCTAAACAAGAAACTTCCCAGGTATCTGTCCAGATCCCGGGATCCTCAGGCGGAGGCAGTGGATGCATTATCACTTCCTTGGAAGTATCATCCTGCCTATATCTTTCCGCCTCTAGTTCTTCTTCCAAGAGTAATCTCCAAGATTCTGAAGGAATGCTCGTTTGTTCTGCTGGTAGCTCCGGCATGGCCTCACAGGTTTTGGTATGCGGATCTTGTCCGGATGGCCTCTTGCCAACCGTGGACTCTTCCGTTAAGACCAGACCTTCTGTCACAAGGTCCTTTTTTCCATCAGGATCTGAAATCCTTAAATTTAAAGGTATGGAGATTGAACGCTTGATTCTTGGTCAAAGAGGTTTCTCTGACTCTGTGATTAATACTATGTTACAGGCTCGTAAATCTGTATCTAGAGAGATATATTATAGAGTCTGGAAGACTTATATTTCTTGGTGTCTTTCTCATCATTTTTCTTGGCATTCTTTTAGAATACCGAGAATTTTACAGTTTCTTCAGGATGGTTTAGATAAGGGTTTGTCCGCAAGTTCCTTGAAAGGACAAATCTCTGCTCTTTCTGTTCTTTTTCACAGAAAGATTGCTATTCTTCCTGATATTCATTGTTTTGTACAAGCTTTGGTTCGTATAAAACCTGTCATTAAGTCAATTTCTCCTCCTTGGAGTTTGAATTTGGTTCTGGGAGCTCTTCAAGCTCCTCCGTTTGAACCTATGCATTCATTGGACATTAAATTACTTTCTTGGAAAGTTTTGTTCCTTTTGGCCATCTCTTCTGCCAGAAGAGTTTCTGAATTATCTGCTCTTTCTTGTGAGTCTCCTTTTCTGATTTTTCATCAGGATAAGGCGGTGTTGCGAACTTCTTTTGAATTTTTACCTAAAGTTGTGAATTCCAACAACATTAGTAGAGAAATTGTGGTTCCTTCATTATGTCCTAATCCTAAGAATTCTAAGGAGAAATCGTTGCATTCTTTGGATGTTGTTAGAGCTTTGAAATATTGTGTTGAAGCTACTAAGTCTTTCCGAAAGACTTCTAGTCTATTTGTTATCTTTTCCGGTTCTAGAAAAGGCCAGAAAGCTTCTGCCATTTCTTTGGCATCTTGGTTGAAATCTTTAATTCATCTTGCCTATGTTGAGTCGGGTAAAACTCCGCCTCAGAGGATTACAGCTCATTCTACTAGGTCAGTTTCTACTTCCTGGGCGTTTAGGAATGAAGCTTCGGTTGATCAGATTTGCAAAGCAGCAACTTGGTCCTCTTTGCATACTTTTACTAAATTCTACCATTTTGATGTATTTTCTTCTTCTGAAGCAGTTTTTGGTAGAAAAGTACTTCAGGCAGCGGTTTCAGTTTGAATCTTCTGCTTATGTTTTTCATTAAACTTTATTTTGGGTGTGGATTATTTTCAGCAGGAATTGGCTGTCTTTATTTTATCCCTCCCTCTCTAGTGACTCTTGTGTGGAAAGATCCACATCTTGGGTAATCATTATCCCATACGTCACTAGCTCATGGACTCTTGCTAATTACATGAAAGAAAACATAATTTATGTAAGAACTTACCTGATAAATTCATTTCTTTCATATTAGCAAGAGTCCATGAGGCCCGCCCTTTTTTTGTGGTGGTTATGATTTTGTATAAAGCACAATTATTCCAATTCCTTATTTTTTATGCTTTCGCACTTTTTTATCACCCCACTTCTTGGCTATTCGTTAAACTGAATTGTGGGTGTGGTGAGGGGTGTATTTATAGGCATTTTGAGGTTTGGGAAACTTTGCCCCTCCTGGTAGGAATGTATATCCCATACGTCACTAGCTCATGGACTCTTGCTAATATGAAAGAAATGAATTTATCAGGTAAGTTCTTACATAAATTATGTTATTTCTCTAAATTAAATACAATTAAATACAATTAAATTAAATTATCTAAAGTACAAAAACAAACAAACACTAAATTACAGAAAATAATAAACAAATTACAAGATTTTTAAACTAATTACACCTAATCTAATCCCCCTAACAAAATAAAAAAGCCCCCCCCAAAATAAAAAAAGCCCTACCCTACACTAAATTACAAATAGCCCTTAAAAGGGCCTTTTGCAGGGCATTGCCCCAAAGTAATCAGCTCTTTTACCTGTAAAAAAAATTACAAATCCCCCAACATTAAAACCCACCACCCACACAACCAACCCTACTCTAAAACCCACCCAATACCCCCTTAAAAAAACTAACACTAACCCCTTGAAGATCACCTTACCAGGAGAAGTCTTCATCCAACCGGACCGAAGTCCTCAACGAAGCCGGGAGAAGTCTTCATCCAAGCCAGGCGAAGTGGTCCTCCAGAAGGGCAGAAGTCTTCATCCAGACGGCATCTTCTATCTTCATCCATCCGGCGCGGAGCGGGTCCATCTTCAAGACATCCGACTCGGAGCATCCTCTTCATCCGACGGCTAACACTGAATGAAGGTTCCTTTAAATGACGTCATCCAAGATGGCGTCCCTTCAATTACGATTGGCTGATAGAAGTCTATCAGCCAATCGGAATTAAGGTAGAAAAAATCCTATTGGCTGATGCAATCAGCCAATAGAATGCGAGCTCAATCCTATTGGCTGATTGGATGAAGATAGAAGATGCTGACTGGATGAAGACTTCTGCCCGTCTGGAGGACCACTTCGCCCGGGGGGGGGGCTTTTTTATTTTGTTAGTGGGATTAGATTAGGTGTAATTAGTTTAAAAATCTTGTAATTTGTTTATTATTTTCTGTAATTTTGTGTTTTTTTTTTGTACTTTAGATAATTTAATTTAATTGTATTTAATTTAGGGAAATAATTTTATTATAGTGTAGTGTTAGATGTTAGTGTAAGACAGGTTAGGTTTTATTTTACAGGTCAATTTGTCTTTATTTAAGCTAGGTAGTTATGAAATAGTTAATAACTATTTAGTAACTATTCTACCTAGTTAAAATAAATACAAACTTGCCTGTAAAATAAAAATAAACCCTAACATAGCTACAATGTAACTATTAGTTATATTGTAGCTATTTTAGGGTTTATTTTACAGGTAAGTATTTAGTTTTAAATAGGAATAATTTAGTTAATGATAGTAATTTTTATTTAGATTTATTTTAATTATATTTAAGTTAGTGGGGGTTAGGGTTAAACTTAGATTTAGGGGTTAATAACTTTAGTATTGTGGCGGCGACGTTGGGGGCGGCAGATTAGGGGTTAGTAAATGTAGGTAGGTGTCGGCGATGTTAGGGACGGCAGATTAGGGGTTAATAATATTTAACTAATGTTTGCGAGGTGGAAGTGCGGCGGTTTAGGGGTTAATATATTTATTATAGTGGCGGCGATGTCCAGTTCGGCAGATAAGGGGTTAAAAAATTTATTTTAGTGTTTGCGATGCGGGAGGGCCTCGGTTTAGGAGTTAATAGGTAGTTTATGGGTGTTAGTGTACTTTTCAGCACTTTAGTTAAAGGGACACTGTACCTAAAATTTTTCTTTCGTGATTCAGATTGAGCATGAAATTTTAAGCAACTTTCTAATTTACTCCTATTATCAAATTTTCTTCATTCTCTTGGTATCTTTATTTGAAATGCAAGAATGTAAGTTTAGATGCCGGCCCATTTTTGGTAAACAACCTGGGTTGTCCTTGCTGATTGGGGATAAATTCATCCACCAATAAAAAAGTGCTGTCCAGAGTACTGAAACCAAAAAAAAGCTTAGATGCCTTCTTTTTCAAATAATGATAGCAAGAGAACAAAGAAAAATTGATAATAGGAGTAAATTAGAAAGTTGCTTAAAATTGCATGCTCTTTCTGAATTACAAAAGAAAAAATTTGGGTACAGTGTCCCTTTAAGAGTTTTACGCTACGGCTTTGTAGTGTAAAACTCTTAACTACTGACTTTAAAATGCGGTACCAGTCTTGACAGGAGAGGGTCTACCACTCACTTTTTGACAGACTCGTAATACTGGCGATATGCAAGTCCCATTGAAAAAAGAGGATACGGAATTTACGTACGTGGATTTGCGGTATTTCCAAGTCTGGCCAAAAAAAAGTGACCGGTACACCTGTACCTGCAAGACTCGGAATACCAGCGGGCGTTAAAAAGCAGCGTTAGGACCGGCCAACGCTGCTTTTTAAACCTAATGCAAAACTCGTAATCTAGGTGAATGTATCTACTCTAACAACCCTACACTCAGGAATCTTTAACCAGACAGCTATCGATTCAGCACAGACACACACCAAGAACTTATTTCACAAGGTAAATGTTAACCCAGGACCCTTACCTTACCTTTACCTTCTGAATCTGAGACTCATGAGGAGCAGCCCTAAAAGTCATGCTGCCAAGGATTACTGTACTGCACTTCCGGGGGTAGCAGCCGTCACACTGTGGAAAGTGCAACCCAGTCCTCTCCACTGGCCGCAAAATGGTGTGCAGCAGCAGCTCACAGCAGGACAGTACCGGGTCCGTAGAAACTAGCATCATGCAGGCGGCAGACCACAGAGACTGTCTGTGAGACACACTCAGAGTACAGCCAGGAGAGTGATTAGGTAGAGAGCGGGAGCAGGTGTGGCGGTCTGCTATCAATGATGCTGAGGCGCTTCTCCTCACCTGACAGCTGATGAGTGCGGCTGCCTATCAATTATCCCATTATCCCACCCACTGAGACTGACTACTATTATTCCCCGGTGTGATGTGACCACTGACCCTACGGTCCCCACCTACCTACTACCTGTCCTTAGTTGTCTGAGTGAGATTGGCTGAGACAACTAAGGACATGTAGGATAGGATTTGCAAGCAAACGGAAGTCTGCGGCTGCCTTCAGTGCCACTGACCATTAAGCAGTCCTTTGCCAGTGCCGGCAGCCAGGCAGATCCAGCACCCTCCTGCTGGGGGCGCCCTAAGGCGGCTGCCTTACACAAACGCCGGCCCTGCCGATTGACATTGGTTGGCTTGAACTATACGGCTACCTTAGGGTTACTGTAGAAGCATTGTAGGGATAGGGTTATTCGAGCTAGCCTTCGTAACACCATGCATGGTAATGTTAGTTACGCTTGATGCCACTTATGGTCAGGAGTACTGTGTATTACGCTCTAGGGGGAGGTCTAGGCCCTTTTACCAACTTTTGGGGCGCAGTGATGGCCAGGCTGAAGAGAGAAGCAACCCACCCTAGGTGGAGGCCTAGGGTGCTCCTCTCTACATGTAGGCAGGCCTAGAGAGCTCCTTATATTGCCCTCAATACTGCTTAGGGCGGGCCACCCGGGATGGCTACATTGCAGTTACTATTAAATCTGGGCCTTGACCTCTTAAGCTTTAGAAATTTTGTATGGACTTAATTGCCCCATGTTTAATGTATATTTATAAAGCTAAAAAGTTTAGTCAGTTCAAACAATTGGTTAATATGACCTTTAATAAACGCAACCCATGCTGATCTTTTCCTTTAATATCTGTGTTTGTGTTTTTTTTATTCAAATGGTTGGGGGTAATAAAGTTTGAGTTGAATGTTAATCCCAGACTATGCATTTAATCTCTTAAGAAAAAACAGACATATACTAGTAGTTAAACCAGCCTTAAAATCTTTTGTCTTGAGCCTTGAGTAATTAGAATAGTGGACTGGGACAGTGGGCCTGTCCATCTGTAACCTTGATTGGTTAATCAGATTAACCTACCAGGATTGCCACCATTTTCACTGTATAAAAGGGGAATCCAAATAACTGGTGAGCATGAAGCTGCAGAAGATCTGATACTTGATGACTGGGTATAGGCTAAAGAGAAGATTATTTTGTCATTTTTACGCTAATATTTTTTGTCATTTTGTGGTGGCGGTTAAGATATTAGAGGCTTGCTTTGGGGAAAGCTTATCATGTAGGGAGACTTAGATTAAATGGAGGTATTTTGTGTTGGAATTGGGATAGAGGAGTGGTATCATGATGGTGGATCAGTTAAGTTATTAAATGGAATTTGTACAATGGGTTTCCTCTAAATGCATTTCCAATTACTTCTTATGCCTGCTGCAGAGTAATAAATGCATGGGAAATGCACATTTATGTTTATTTTTGTATTTGAAATAGCTATCTATCTGCATCAAAACCACAAATTATTGTTCTTGAAAATAATGGAATAATGTAGTAAGTGCAGACCTTGTTATCATCTCTCTCGCTCGCTCTCTCTCTCTCTCTCTCTCTCTCTCTCTCTCTCTCTCTCTCTCTCTCTCCTCTCTCCTCGCTCTCTTTATATTTTAAGCATAGGTGGTGTTTTCCTAATGCAAAAACATCTAATTAAAAAAACAACATAAAGGTAAAAGAGCTATATGTAGACAATGTAATACATTCCAGCAGATAAAATGGATCACTAGGAACACATTAAAGGGGAGGTAAAAATACAGTACAATGTCCCTTTACATGGTGGTGAGCCAGAATGGTGGTGGGACTGGCTAAAGCATTAGGGGAACCGATCAACAAGATGCTAAATTGGAGTTGGTAAAATAAATTCTGCTCTTGTTCGATCTTTTCATACAGCTCAATTGTAGTGACTTACATATGATCTTGACCTTAATTAGCTGAAATAATTGTATTATAACCAAGCAAAATGGGAAAGAAATATCAGCCAAGCCAATACAATTATTAGCCTGCTAGTGGAACATGATCAACTTATCTACATCAAAAACCATAGGTATGTGGATCTCATTACAGCAATTGCAAAAAAATTCTGTTTGACTCATCACATTTCTTATTTGCTCTGTAAAGTCTATAAGATGAGGCTGGATAGAAGCCAGCAAATGTACTAACACACAAATGATATGCTAGAGATGCGGAACAACCTTGTGGAATTGGGACGGACAATTATTCAGTGGAATTATTAATATACAGCCTTTGAGAGTCATACTGTGATTCATAAATACCAATGAAGTTATTCCTGAGTCAGAACTGACACCAAAATACATTAAGCTCAAATTATCTAATGAATATAAGAGAAGAAATAAAAATATGTTTGAAGAATAGAATGAGAGAAAAACGACAGTTATATGGGTTCATGAATCTACAAAGGAAAATAATAATGTCACAGAGTTATTTTACTGCAAAACTATTTGGACATTTTAATTGACTATTTTATGTGAAAAGCTGAACAACAGAGGCAATGTACAGTACAAAATAAGAAGCATCAAATAAAATCACTGTAGATGATTTAAAGTTATTCAAATTAGTGTATTGCATGGATGGTAACAAAGGGAATGTTACACTAAAATTATAGTAAATACAGTGGTCCAACTGCTAACTGCGCTCAAAGTAAACTTTTAAAATGGGTGGGTTAGCACGCATATCACATGTTAAAAGTAAAAAGTTAGCGGATGATCGAAACCCGCATGTGTGCTCGTGGGTGTTTGAGGGCACACGGGTGGGGGCCGACGGGTGCATGTGTGTGTGCTCATTTTTGTGCTTTTTATGACATTTTGTAAATTTGGCATTCGTTTGGGTGCTTCCAGCTATAGCTGTGATCCCAGGAGTGGGTATTGTATACTCTTGTTTGTTCATTATGGAATCTTCTGAATTTGTCCCTTATCCTCTTTTGGAAGCTGTTATTTCTTAACACCTTTCTACTTAGTTTATTGTAAACAGGCTGAGGTTTACCCTCTTTCATAGTTATGTGAGTCCTGCCTAAATGTTTTTATGCATTCAGACCAATCTAATTCTGCACTTGCTTCCAAAGGTATTATTGCTCCTTCTGTTTGTTCATTACAGGAAGGTTTGGCTCAAATTGCTTCTGGCATTAAGGAATTTATTAAATCTACAGTGTCTGAAATGTTGGCAGTCATTCCACCTTCAAGTAAATGTAAAAGGTCAGTACAAGATATGCCTTTTACTAGTAGCAATATTCCTGTGTCTCATGAGGCTAATGAGTTTCTGAAGGTGAGTTTTTTTTCTTATGATCAGGGACCTGTCTCTGATTCAGAGCCTGCTTCTTCCTCCTTTTTGTTTAAGATCAATTTCTGTTACTGAAGAGGGGGCTACCATTTGTTTAGTGGCTGATACTGTGCAAAGTTTAAAATAATGTATCCTCTTCCTGCTTCCAATATTGAGCTTTGGGAAACTGTTCCTAAGGTGGATGGTGCCATTTCTACTTTGGCTAAACATATTATTATCCCTCTGGAGAATAGCACTTCTTTTAAAGATCCTTTGGATAGGAAACTTGAATCCTTTCATAGTAGGACTTTTCTGCAGGCAGGTTATCTTTTCAAACCAGCTATTGCTATTGCTAATATTTCTGCTGCTGCTTCATTTTGGTTGGATAGTCTTTCTGATCAGATTTCTGAGGATTCTGATAGTGAAAATGTTCTTAACCTTTTGGGTTTGCTTAAATGTGCTAATTCCTTTATTGGAAATGCTATCTTGGATATAATTAGGATTAATGCTAAAAGCATGTCCTTGTCTGTCCTTTCTATGCGAGCCTTATAGTTAAAATTATGGTCTGCTGAAGCAGTCTAGAATCTTGAATATTTCTTTTTATGGAAAGAAATTGTTTGGGGAAGATTTACATTTTGTTATTTCCGCTGTTACTGATGGTAAGGGAGCTTTTCTTCCCTAAGATAAGAAATCTAAGGCTAAGTTTAAGGCTTCTAATTGTTTTAGTTCCTTTTGTCAGATTAGGAGCAAAAGTTTAATTCCTCCTCAACTAAGCAGGGTCCCTCAGGTTGGAAACCAAGCTCATAATTGGAACAGTCCTAAGCAGGCCAAGAAGTCTACTCCTGCTTCCAAGTCCATAAAGGTATGGCCCCAAATCCAGATTCTCTAGTATTGGGCAGGTTGTCTCTTTCAGGAGGCATGGTTTTGGAATATGTCATATTTTTGGACTTTGAATATCATTTCCAAAGGTTATCGGATAGTTTTCAGGGTAATACCTCTCAGAGGAAGGTTTCTTTTGTCAAATGTTCTGAAAAATCCTGTGAATGCTCATGCTTTTCTTATTTCAGTCCTAGATCTGGAATCCATGGGTGTGATGGTTCCTGAAAGATCAGGTTTTTCTTCTTTCAGTCCTGGATCTGGAATCCATGGGTCTGATGGTTCCTGTTCCTCTGCTGGAACAGGGTAAGGGATTTTATTCAAATATCTAAAGGCTCTGAAAAAGTTACAACCCTCAAAATGGAGACTATTCGGTGCATTCTACCTTTCATTCAACAAGGGCAGTTTATGTCCACAACAGATTTAAAAGATGCTTACCTCCATATACCAATTAACTAAGATAATTTTCAGTTTCTGAGGTTTGCTTTTCTAGACTAACATTTTTAGTTTGCTGCTGTTCCGTTTGGTTTGGATACAGCTCCAAGGATCTTCACAAAGGTTCTGGGGGCTCTTTTGTTTGTCATCATAGGTCAGGGAATAGCTGTGTTTCCTTACCTGGAAGATATCTTGGTACTAGCTTCATCTTTACACTTAGCAGAATCTCTCACCAACAGACCTTTGTAGGTTCTTCATCAACATGGTTGGAGGATCAATTTGTTAAAGAGACCTTTGGTTCCTCAGATAAATGTTACGTTTTTAGGGTTCCAGATAGATTCCGTCTCCATGAGATTATCTCTAACAGATCAAAGGAGACTGAAGTTGATTTCAGCCTGTCAAAATCATCAGTATCGGGGGGCGTGTCCGGCCAGCAGCCATACTAGAAGGGAAAAATGGAAGCTCCTCAATTACACTACAATAAACCGCTAATTATCCTGGCTCTATGCGTCCTTAAACCTTCACATCCAAGGGACAAGTAATGCCAACATGTGCTGCCCTGGATAATACTAATTTTATATAATTAAGCGATGTGGTGAGCTCTATTTTAGCCTATTCAAGACTCCAACTGCGGCCTTTGTATTGACCGCCAACTCTCCCATGTCACTTGGCGTAACGCAACTAACATCGCATTACAGAAATAACTTCAACTAGTCAATGGAATAACTGCACATCAGCTAATCATTTTCATGTTCCTGAAAGAGGAGGCAAAGAGACGAGACATTTAAAAAAAAAAAGGCACATGCAACATTTCTTCAAAATGGAGGTGGAAGTCATCCCGGCTTTTGCTGCATTAGAACGGACTATGGCCCTGCAATTTGCCGACTTGTCGCATCATATACTCCTTCTGAGAACCGGAATGCCTAGTTGTTCTGACCATGGGACCCCTCAAGCAACACCTCATTCTATGGTGATAGAAGACGTAAGTTACTCACCGCTAGTGCACCTGACCGAAACAGCTGACACCCGATCCCTCACCCAGACCAGCATGTTCCCTAAGCGGACCGAAGAGGTTTATCTTCGAGAGTTCCTCTCTATTGGTCTGGTATCTAAGGCAGGCTTGGGCCATGAGATTACGGCAGCCTCACTTGTACCTATTGCGACACAGCCAATCGTGACAGGACCGGACTTTAGCGCAGTACAGTTCATTCAGGCTCCACGCCATACACCGTGGGCAAAAAACCCTCAGACTCTAAAGACAGGCAACCAAAGCTCACTGACAGCCACTTATTTTGACGGCTCAACTAGACAACAGCGTTTACAGCCTACTCTACTTCTAAAACTCGCACAAGCACCGGTCACTGAAACCTGGTATATGTCTACCGATTTGGTGAGACATCGGGGGGTAGTTATCAAGCCGTCAACCTCAAATACGCTGGAATTCCGCAGCATATTTGTGGCGAGGCTGATTCGCCTTAGTTATCAAAGGCTACAGACCGGCAAAAGTAGAATTTTGTGACATAAACTTCGATCCGCCGGGCTCAGTCCGGCTGTTCCGATCAGCCAATAGAATGCGAGCTCAATCTGATTGGCTGATTGGATCAGCCAATCGGATTGAACTTGAATCTGATTGGCTGATTCAATCAGCCAATCAGATTTTTCCTACCTTATTTCCGATTGGCTGATAGAATCCTATCAGCCAATCGGAATTGAAGGGACGCCATCTTGGATGATGTCCCTTAAAGGAGCCTTCATTCGTCGGTAGTCCGTCGGGAAAGAAGGATGTTCCGCGTCGGCGGGATGAAGATTCAAGACCCGGCTTGAAAGATGACCTCGCCCGGATAGAAGACTTCTTCAGCGCCTCTTGGAAGATAACATCGCCCGGATGGAAGATTTCTTCAGCGCCGCTTGGAGGATCACTTCATCGGATGGAAGATTTCTTCAGCGCCCCTTGGATGATCATTTCTGCCGCTCCGGATGTCCTCTTCGGTTCCATCGCTGCTCGGTTGAGTGAAGATGACTCAAGGTAGGATGATCTTCAGGGGATTAGTGTTAGGTTATTTTAAGGGGGGTTTGGGTTAGATTAGGGGTATGTGGGTGGTGGGTTTTAATGTTGGGGGGGGGTTGTATTTTTCTTTTACAGGCAAAAGAGCTGAATTCTTTGGGGCATGCCCCCACAAAAGGCCCTTTTAAGGGCTGGTAAGGTAAAAGAGCTTTGAACTTTTTTAATGTAGAATAGGATAGGGCATTTTTTTTATTTTGGGGGGTTTGTTATTTTCTTAGGGGGCTTAGATTAGGTGTAAGTAGCTTAAAATTGTTGTAATATTTTTTTAAATGTTTGTAACTTATTTTTTTTATTTTTTGTAACTTTAGTTAGTTTATGTAATTGTATTTAATTGTAGTTATTCGTAGTTAATTTATTTAATTAATGTAATGATAGTGTAGTGTTAGGTTTAATTGTAACTTAGGTTAGGATTTATTTTACAGGTAATTTTGTATTTCTTTTAGCTAGGTAGTTATTAAATAGTTAATAACTATTTAATAACTATTCTAACTAGCTAAAATAAATACAAAGTTACCTGTAAAATAAATATAAATCCTAAGATAGCTACAATGTAATTATTAATTATATTGTAGCTATCTTAGGGTTTATTTTACAGGTAAGTATTTATTTTAAATAGGAATAATTTATTAAAGTGTAGTGTTAGGTGTAATTGTAACTTAGGTTAGTTTTTAGTTTACAGGTAAATTTCTCTTTATTTTAGCTAGGTAAGCTATTAAATAGTTAATAACTATTTAATAGCTATTGTACCTAGTTAAAATAAATTGAAAGGTACCTGTAAAATAAAAATAAATCCTAAGATAGCTACAATATAATTATTATTTATATTGTAGCTATATTAGGGTTTATTTTAAAGGTAAGTATTTAGTTTTAAATAGGATTAACTTAGTTAATAAGAGAAATTTTATTTAGATTTATTTAATTAATATTTAAGTTAGGGGGGTGTTAGGGTTAGTGTTAGACTTAGGTTTAGGGGTTAATAATTTTATTACAGTGGCGGCGGTGTAGTGGGGGGCAGGATAGGGGTTAATAAATTTATTATAGGTGGCGACGGTGTAGGGGGGGCAGGATAGGGGTTAATACATTTATTATAGGTGGCGACGGTGTAGGGGGGGCAGGATAGGGGTTAATACATTTAATATAGGTTGCGGCGGGTTCAGGGAGCGGCGGTTTAGGGGTTAAACTATTTATTTGCGGCGAGGTGCGGGATCAGCAGGATAGGGGTTAATAACTTTATTATAGAGGGCGACGGTATAGGGGGGGCAGGATAGGGGTTACTAGGTATAATGTAGGTGGCAGCGGTGTCCGGGAGCGGCGGTTTAGGGGTTAATACATTTATAAGACTTGCGGCGGGGTCTAGGAGCGGCGGTTTAGGGGTTAGTAACTTTATTTAGTTGCTGGGGGCTCCGGGGACGCCGGTATAGGGGGTAGAACAGTGTAGTTTAGTGTGAGTGCTTAGTGACAGGCTAGCAAGAAAGCTGTCAAACAACCGAAGAGCAGCGAGATCGGATGTGATAACTCTCACAGTCCGCTGCTCATCGCCCCGTACTTGGTGCGCGGCTTTTTGACAGCTTTACTTGATAACTTAGGCAAATTTTTTCAGGTCCGCGGCGGCGATGTGAGGCGAGCTTAGGCGGGCGTATTGGGCCGGCGAAGGCAGGAAAGTTGACACGTTGATAACTACCCCCCATAGTCGTTTTTTGGGGCTTGGGGTCTCCTTGTTCGCAACCTCTCATCAAAGGCCTGATCGCAACCATAATGAGTCCCTCACCAGCTGCAGAAGGGGAATCGGTTAGAACCTCAAGGTACTTCCTTTTGAGAGTTGTAATAACCAGGAACGTCCTGTCAAATACGATATTACATCACACTCTCTGAACTTATTCATATGACCATTAAGCTAACTCTCCCATTCTGTACTGGAGATCAAGTAGGACATACACCCTTTAATTTTGAGAATATGCTTGTACAGGGAAAGCTTCAACATCACAGGTCTATATAACAAGGGACATACTTATGATGGTTAGCTTCCCATACCACAGGTCTCCACGAGGCAAACACCAAGCCAGTCTCCTTCTTTTAAAGGCCTAAACATTGGTCCTGGGACATGTAGCAGCACTCCCTTACGACAAAAACTTTGTTTCGCTAAAGTTTTCCCTTATGTTCTCCATACTAATGGGATTACCCACAGAATAGCTTAGTATCTGTTAAAGTTTATACAGTTTAATGCTTTGTGTACTCATTGTCTGCTTTGCATGTTGCAGGGTATTATATTTTCCAGCTGAGCACAGTATACACCACGTTACTGACCGTTTGTTTTATATCTTACTAGATGATTTGTGTGATTTATAATGATATCCCATATGTATATTATGTGCGCCCCCCTACTCTCTCTATAAGGAGTCAACCCAGAGAAATATGCGATGCCTCCCCCTACCTACTTTATAACATTTAACTTGCAGAACATGCCATATATCTTTCATCCAAAGATCTTGAGAGCATAATATCCTTTCTCCTAGAGCATCTATATACTCTACTATGATAATTTGAGTTATTTACAGTTCAAAAAATGCTCCTGTTCATGAGATCTAATTAACCTGTGCAATTCTCATGTCCTTAAGAGATTTCTCCTCTGTATTATCACCCTTTCAGTCAAAAAGGTTATTAATGCTGTACATAACGGACAATGATTAGATTTATTCGCTTTCAATGTTAGATAAGAACTGTAGGCTCCATTGTTTTGCTTTTCATGCGCACACATCATAGGTCTCTAGGGTTCACACTGTATTTTTATGCATCATTTATTTGCACACTGAAGTGGGAATATAATTTTGTATAAGGGCCACTGTCAGCTCTATTTCCAGCTTATAAGACAGTTCTAAACTATGCTGGAGACAGTAAGGTTGAGTATTCTCTATCTAACTTACATAGGACTCTCTAGCTTATTCGTTGAGTTTAGTAATTTCCACTAGAGGGTGGCTAGAATTGTTTGCCCCTTCGTATATGATGTTGTTTATTTCCAAGCACTCTAGAGTTACTGTTCGCTCTGAATTTTACACTGATTTTTAACCCTGCTCTCATAGAACTATATGCTCTTAATAGCCTTATAAAGAAAGATTGTATTCCCTATATTATTGCTTAAACCCTTTCTGTCCTAACATAAGGCCCACGTTATGGAAGTTAGCTCAATTTTTAATGTATTAGCTATCAAGTGTAGCCTTTTGGCTTTCTATTGGTGGCTTTTGTCCATATAATCTCTTTATCTTCATAACTGTCTCTCGGCCCAGAACTAAAGCACAAATGTCATGGTTATGCAGGTCTCAGAGTAGCTTTTCATGTGCTCAATATGTGGGAATCCCTAGAGTTTCAAGTCCTACTCTTTATATAAACTGTAGAGCCCACATTTATGTTATTAGGCATTAATATATGCTCTGGTTTCAGACATTACATTGCCCTATTCTCAAGCTAGAGTGCTTAACTTATCCACTACTAGGTATTTCCCTGCATGTCCCTACACATTTTACCACTCAATGGTTTTTGTACTGTTATTTATGACTATCTAGCTCTAATATATAATATCAACTGTATTCTTTCCTCTGTCGTGTTAGGGGCTAACCTCCAACCAATCTTCCCCTGGGCCACATAATGATCCCTTTATATGCTAATTCCTTTATATTTAGTTAATAAGTTTGGTATGGCCTAAGAGTAGATATAGATATCCTATGAGGAACCTGCCCCCCAACCACCCTGTTGCCCGTCCCACCAAGTTTATAATGTGCTCAATTGTGATCCATCTAAACCATACTATAACAATTGAGCTGTATCTCTCAAATACCCGGACACGCCCCCCCCATCCCCTTTTTCTTTAACCAGAGTGGCTCTTGCCCGCTGAATCCCTCCCACCCCAAAATAAACCCACGACACTCACCCCCATCTTACCACGATTCGCTTTGAATAGACAACTTACTTTATGGTTTTTACAGTAATTTGGGGACCATTCTCACCTTTATTAAGCCAAAGGTTATAAAATGATGTTTCTTTATAATATGTTCTAGTTAGCGATCTCTACCGGACGCAAGTCTCTACGTTTTATTTCTAATTCCACGTTACATGTTCTACAATTCACATTTTAGTCAGACTTTTGTAACTTCTGCCGGAACTTATACTCCCAGTGCTAGACTTGTGGCCTCGCCATTTTGTACAGTTTATCTCTTCATTCACAGGCACTTAACATATAGGTGGGTTTGGTATGGCAATTATAACAATTACATTGGTACCTTGATGCTTTTGACCTAGCCTATTCTCTCCGTTTGAATTGTAAAGAGATTTTGTTTTGGTTTTTCCTCCCAAGTCTGATTTGTATTTGAACATATATACTGTTTCTATGTCATTGCTCAATACCTCAATAAAAATTTATTAAAAAAAAAAAAAAAAAAATCATCAGTATCTCCAGTTTCTCACTGTTGCTCTTTGTATGGTGGTTCTAGGTCTTTTGATTGTAGTATCAGATGCTATTCCATTTGCTTGTTTTCATATGAGACCACTTCAGATTTGTATGCTTTGACAGTGGTGCAGGGATCATACTCTGTTGTCTCAGATGATATTTCTAGATTTCAAAACAACACAGTCTCTGTCTTGGTGGCTGGATCTCCAGCCTATTTTGCGGGGGGCTTCTTTTGCT
The DNA here is from genome assembly GCF_027579735.1 of Bombina bombina. Classification (NCBI taxonomy): domain Eukaryota; kingdom Metazoa; phylum Chordata; class Amphibia; order Anura; family Bombinatoridae; genus Bombina; species Bombina bombina. Next base: position 428,551,853 of record NC_069501.1, on the reverse strand, counting down.
CTTCCTATTTGGTCTGTGATCCCTGCAGATGCAAGTCTTTCCGGATGGGGAGTTGTTTGGGGGTCTCTGACAGCACAGGAAGTTTGGGCTTCTTGGAACTCAAGGTTGCCTATAAATCTTAGAACTTTAAGCTTGGCCCCTTTTGAAACGATAATCTATTCTCTGGTTCCAGTCAGACAATGTCCCACGTGTGGCTTATGTCAACCATCAAGGTGGGACTTGCAGTCCTTTAGCCATGAGTAGCGTTTTTAAATTCTCTCTTGGGCAGAGGCCAATTGCTGTATAATTTTAGCTGTCCACATCCCTGGGGTGTTCAAGTGGGAAGTGGATTTTCTCAGTCGTCAGTTTCTTGATCCAGGGTGTCATAATCCCGGGAGGTGGCTCTGAAATAGGGAACTGTTGTACTGAGGTACCAGGTTCAGGCTTCTGTGATTTTGTTTTTTTTTGGCATAGTAGTACACAAAAGGAGATTGACCCAAGACAATCAGAATATGTTTAGGATGTTTATTAAACTGAAACAGAGTGGCAGAATGCAGGTAACCGTAGAGATACTTGGTTTTAGGATCAAGCTGAGCATTAACCAGTATCAGAGCAAGGGAACTTGTTTTCAGGAACAAGCTGTGCATTCGCCAATATCAAAGCAAGGGAACTTGGTTTCAGGAACAAACGGTGCATACGCCAGTATCACAACAAGGGAACTTGGTTTCAGGAACAAGCTGTGCATACCACAATATCTCAGCAAGGGAACTTGGTTTCAGGAACAAGCAGTGCATATGCCAGTATAACAACAAGGGAATTTGGTTTCTTGAACAAGCTTTGTATACGCCAGTATCACAGCAAGGGAACTTGGTTTCAGGAACAAGCTGTGCATACGCCAGTATCACAACAAGGGAACTTGGTTTCAGGAACAAGTTGTGCATACACCAGTATCATAGCAAGGGTGCTTGGTTTCAGGAACAAGCTGTGAATACACCAGTATCACAGCAACGGAACTTGGTTTTTGAAACCAGCTGTGCATACGCAAGTATCACAACAAGTGAACTTGGTTTCAGGATCCATATGAACATGCAGCATTATTAACTGTAAGCAAGCAGACTAAGAGTCCTGACATAGAGTCCATTAGATAGGCTATAGGTTAAAACCAGGAGTACAGCCAAAATACCTTTGTAGAATCTGGAAGAGTAGACAGGTAAACTGACCAAAGACACGTCACAAGCCAAGGTCAAAAAGACTGGAAGTTTAAAGCAGGTAAGACAGGATTAGAAGCACCAACACAGGAGTAAACCTCACAATGCAAGAGCCCTGATTGAACTGTCAGTCTGCCTTAAATAGAAGGCTGATCGCTGAAATTACCTGCAGCTGACAAGCAGGTGGAGCAGGAGAGCAAACAGCTTCAGGCAACAAGACTCCAAGAATGTTTTGGAAAAGCAAAGCCCTCTGGTGGTGTCAGGGTGCCAGGAATCAGACTGAGACAAGAAGTGCAAAAATAATCACACCTTTATTAATAGCAAAAAATATTAAAAATCCACAAGTCAAATAACAAGCCAGGAATCAAAACCAGAACTGGTAGTCAGAAGAGCTGAGTCAGGAGCCAAAGCGAATAGTCAGACGAGCTGGAATCAGGAACAAGGAGAACAGCAGAGTCAGGAACAAGCCAGGGATCAGGAACCAGGAGGGACGTCAGACAGCCAGGTAATACACAGGAGCTCTCATAAACAGGTCTGAGACAATGCAAGGGCAAAGCATACTGAACAGAGGCCCTTTAAATAATAAGTGATGACATCACTGCATCCTGTCTCACACGGATGATGTACACCAGTCTGGCCATAAAAGGAAGTGCAGGAAATGAGCAGCATCACACAGTATGCACCAGAGTCAGCAAGAGAGGTGAGTAAAATGGCTGCCAGCAGCACATGGCAAACAGATCAGGGAAAAAACCCTGACAGTACCCTCCCCTCAACGACCCCTCCCCCGCAGGAGGACAAAAGGCTTATTGGGGAAATGGGCATGGAAGGCACGGAGGAGGGCAGGAGCATGAGCATCAAAGGAGGGAACCCATGAACGCTCCTCGGGACCATAGCCCCTCCAGTGAACCAAATACTGTACGCAGCCCCTGGACATACGAGAGTCAATAATGCTGCTGACCTCATACTCCTCATGGTTGTCAACAAAGATAGGGCGGGGACGAGGAAACACAGAGGTAAACCAATTACAAACCAATGGTTTCAAGAGGGAGACATGGAATACATTGGAGATGCGCATTGCAGGAGGAAGGTCAAGAGCGTAGGCCACAGGATTGACCCGTCGGAGTATTCGAAAAGGACCAACATAATGGGGAGCCAGTTTATTGGAAGGCACACAAAGGTTCAAGTTGTGGGAGGACAGCCAAACTCTCTCACCAACCTGGTAGGAAGGCTCGGGCAGACGCCTACGATCAGCCTGTAACTTTTGGAGCTGCATAGAACGATGAAGGCAATCCTGAATCTGCACCCACGTGGAACGGAGTTGCCGGAGATGCTCCTCCAAAGCTGAAATACCCTGAAACATGAATGAATTAGGCAACAAGGATGGTTGAAACCCATAATTCGCCATGAACGGGGATAACTTGGAGGAAGCATTAATAGCACTATTACGAGCAAACTCTGCCCAAGGTAACAGTTCAGACCAATTATTGTGGTGATCTGAGACATAGCAATGGAGAGAAGGAAAGCTGGATCCCCATTTGAGCACAAAAGGAACGCCAAAATCTGGAGACAAACTGGCTACCCCAGTCCGACACTATCTCCTTGGGTAACCCATGTAAATGGAAGACCTCCCGAGCAAAAATTGAAGCAAGCTCCTGAGCGGTAGGCAACTTCTTCAAGGGAATGCAATGTGACATTTTAGAAAAACGGTCAACCACCATAAGGATAACAGTATTGCCATTGGAAACAGGGAGCTCTACAATGAAGTCCATGGAAAGATGTGTCCAAGGACGCTCACCATTAGCAATAGGTTGAAGAAGACCCACAGGAAGATGTCGAGGAGTCTTATTCTGTGCACAAACTGAGCAGGAGACAACATACGCAGCAACATCAGAATGAAGAGCTGGCCACCAGAATTGTCGAGTGACAGATCAAATCATTTGGTTCTTGCCTGGGTGACCTGCGGCTGTAGGATAGTGGTAAGTGTGCAAAAGTTTAGTTAGAAGATTCTCAGGAACAAAACACTTACCACTAGGTTTCTCAGGAGGTGCATTGGTTTGTGCAGTCAGAATCTCCTCCCCTAAGGAAGAAGTCAAATTAGTACGTGTGGTAGCCAAAATATGGTAAGGAGGTATAACTGGAGTAGGTACAGACTCCTCCTTGGACAGAGGCGAAAATTGTCGAGAGAGGGCATCAGCCCTAACATTCTTACTACCAGGCAGGTAGGAGACCACATAATTAAACCAAGACAAAAATAGCGCCCATCTGGCCTGTCGGGGTGACAAAAGTTTTGCTTCAGATAGATAAGTTAAATTCTTGTGGTCAGTAAGAATGAGCACTGGCACGCTAGTACCATCAAGAAGATGCCTCCATTCCTTGAGTACCAAAATTATGGCCAGTTATTCCCTGTCGCCAATTTCATAATTGCACTCTGCTGGAGACAATTTCTTAGAGAAGAAACCATACAGATGCAAGGAACCGTCAGGCGTAGGACGTTGAGACAAGAGGGCACCTACTCCAGTCTCAGATGCATCAACCTCAAGAACGAAAGGCAGGACAGGGTTAGGATGAGCCAAAACTGGAGCGGCAGCAAAGGCAGTCTTAAGACTATCAAAGGCCTTAATGGCAGTAGGTGACCAATGGAGTGGATCATTCTCTTTACGGGTCATGTCTGTGATAGGTTTGTCCAAGGAAGAAAAGTTTTTAATAAACTTTCTATAGTAATTGGCAAACCCCAAAACATGTTGAATAGACCGAAGACCAACTGGGCGAGACTACTGCAGAACTGCAGATAACTTGTCAGGATCCATGGAGAACCCTGCAACAGAGATAACATAACCTAGGAAGGTTACTTGAGTCTGATGGAACTTACATTTCTCGAGTTTACAAAACAGGCCGTTCTCACGTAGTCTCTGAAGAACCCGTGTAACATCAGAATGATGAGCCTCAAGTGTGGGTGAGTGTATGAGGATGTTGTCTACGTACACCACAACACACTGTTGCAACATATCTCGTAGGACATCATTAATAAATTCCTGGAAAACAGCAGGAGCATTACATAGGCCAAAGGGCATTACAAGATACTCATAATGCCCGCTTCCTTGTGTTAAATGCTGTTTTCCATTCGTGGCCCTCCTTGATCCTAACGAGATTGTACGCTCCTCTCAAATCAAGTTTAGTAAAGACCGTAGCTCCCTTGAGGCGGTCAAAGAGTTCCGCAATGAGCGGAATAGGGTAAGCATTCTTAATGGTAAGACGATTAAGACCCCTATAATCGATTCATGGTCTTAACTCACCAACCTTTTTCTTCACAAAGAAGAAGCCAGCCCCTGCAGGAGAGCAGGATTTGCGGATGATCCCCCACGACAGAGCATCGGCAACATACTCCTCCATAGCACAATTCTCCGCAACAGACAGAGGGTAAACCTGGCCCCGAGAAGGAATGGCTCCGGGTTGCAGGTCTATGGCACAATCGTAAGACTGGTGAGGAGGCAACGTACCGGCACGCACCTTGTCAAAAACGTCTAGGAACTCTCGGTACTCCTCTGGCAATTGAGATACCGAAGAAGTGCACAAGACTTTAACTGGTTTCCGAAGACAAGTGGAAATACATTGCGGAGACCACGACAACATTTCGGACCTGCGCCAGTTGAGACTGGGATTGTGCTTTTGGAGCCAGGGATAACCCAGAATAACCAGAAAATGCGGAGAGTTTATCACCTGGAACTGGAGGGTTTCAAAATGGAGAGCCCCAACAGCCATGGATAATGGAGCAGTTTCATGAGTAACGAGTGCGGGGTGAAGGGGCCTGCCATCAATAGCCTCAATAACAAGCGGAACGGACTGAGGCAAAACAGGAATGGAGTGCTTTGATACAAAAGCACTGTCAATGAAATAGCCTGCAGCACCGGAGTCAACAAGAGCCTGGGTGACTATGGAGGAGTCCACCCAGGAAAGGACAACTGTGACCAAAGGTTTCTCCTTTAGCGGGTCCAGGGACGAGGATAAACCACCCAAGGTCTGCCCCCGATAGGACCTTAGGTGTGAGAGTTTCCCTGTTGTGTAGAACAAGACTTCAAAAGGTGGCCCTGTAACCCACAATAGAGGCAGATCCCCTCCCTCCTCCTAAAGGCCCTGTCCACTGCGGAGAGACTCGTGAATCCCAACTGCATTGGCTCAGCAGTACCTGGTGACTCGGGACCAGGAGGCATGGGTGGGAATGAACATGTAGGATACAACTGAAAAGGAGGCTTCCACAAGCGCTCCTTGAAAGAGGGCCTCTCACTTAGTCTGATGTCAATTAGAATAAAAAAAGACACCAATGCCTCGAGATCTTCTGGTAAATCTCTGGCAGCAACTTCTTCTTTAATCGCATCAGAGAGCCCATGAAAGAAGGCGGCAACAAGGGCTTCATTGTTACAACCTACCTCTGCTGCAAGCATACGGAACTCAATGGCATACTGAGCAACAGATCTTGTACCTTGCTGAATGGACATGGGTCGTTTAGCAGCAGAGGAGGAGCGAGCCGGAACATCAAATACTCTTCGAAAGGAGGCCACAAATTCAGGGTAATTTGAAATCACAGGTTTATTAGTCTCCCACAAGGGATTAGCCCAGGCAAGAGCTGTGTCAGAGTAATGAGATGAGAAATCCCAGCTTAGCTCTGTCAGAGGGAAACGCCTGAGGTAACATCTCAAAGTAAATGCCCATCTGGTTCAAAAACCCTCTGCACTGATTAGGATCGCCTCCATATCGCTGAGGTAGAGGTGCAGAACTGGACATGCTCCTGGTAGGACTAGGTGCAGCAGCGGAAACAGGAGCAGCCATAACTTGCGGGACACTTTGGTCCAAATGTGCAGTGCGAGTCAGCAGGGTTTGCAGGGATAGTGCAAATTGATCCAAGCGGTGATCCTGTTCATCCATCCTGGAAATAATGGCAGGTAAAGGTGGATTATTAGCACCCTCAGGATTCATGGCCCTTGCGTAATGTCAGGGTGCCAGGAATCAGACTGAGACAAGAAGTGCAAAAATAATCATACCTTTATTAATAACGAAAAAATTATAAAAAGTCCACAAGTCAAATAACAAGCCAGGAATCAAAACCAGAACTGATAGTCAGACGAGCCGAGTCAGGAGCCAAAGCGAATAGTCAGACGAGCCGGAATCAGGAACAAGGAGAACAGCAGAGTCAGGAACAAGCCAGGGATCAGGAACCAGGAGGGACGTCAGACAGTCAGGTAATACACAGGAGCTCTCACAAACAGGTCTGAGACAACGCAAGGGCAAAGCATACTGAACAGAGGCCCTTTAAATAATAAGTGATGATATCACAATTCTGAGACTGCATCCTGTCTCAAACGGATGATGTACACCAGTCTGGCCATAAAAGGAAGTGCAGGAAATGAGCAACATCACACAGTATGCACCAGAGTCAGCAAGAGAGGTGAGTAAAATGGCTGCCAGCAGCACATGGCAAACAGATCAGGGAAAAAACCCTGACAGGTGGCTTAGGGTGCAAAACAGCAGCCAAGAGTCAGCAGCATACTAGAAATCTGGAGTCCTGGGTTAAATCCTGCAAATGGATGTTACACAGGAGAATGATCTCTTCATCTGGAAGTGCTTAATCAGATTGTAGATCTTTGAGGTCTCCCCGAGGTATACGTGCTGTCCTCTCAGCTGAACAATAAACTTCCCAGATACTTTGCAAGGCCAACACAGAATACCAAGAGAACAAAGCAAATTTGATGATAAAACTAATTGGAAAGGTATTTAAAATTGCATGCACTATCTGAATCATAAAAAATTTAAAGGGACACTAAACCCAAATTTTTTCTTTCGTGATTCAGATAGAGCATGCAATTTTAAACAACTTTTTAATTTACTCCTATTATTAATTTTTCTTCATTCTCTTGCTATCTTTATTTAAAAAGTAGGAATGTAGTGCATAGGAGCCAGCCCATTTTTGGTTAAGAACCTGGGTTATGCTTGCTTATTGGTGGTTAAATGTAAGCCTCCAATAAGTAAGCACTATCCATGGTTCTGAACCTAAAATGGGCTCGCTGCTAAGATTTACATTCCTGCTTGTAAAATAAAGATAGCAAGAGAATGAAGAAAAATTGATAATAGGAGTAAATTAGAAAGTTGCTTAAAATTTTGGCTCTATCTGAATCATGAAAGAAAAAAATTGGGTTCAGTGTCCCTTTAATTATAAATACACAGTCCCTTTAAAGGGATATGAAAGCCAAAACGTTTCTTTGGTGATTCAGACTAAGGGGCCTATTTATTAAAGGTCTTGCGGACCTGATCCGACAGTGCGGATCAGGTCTGCAAGACCTCGCTGAATGCGGAGAGCAATACGCTCTCCGCATTTAACATTGCACCAGCAGCTCACAAGAGCTGCTGGTGCAACACCGCCCCCTGCTGACTCGCGGCCAATCGGCCGCCAGCAGGGAGGTGTCAATCAACTTGATCATACTCGATCGGGTTAATTTCCGGCGATTCCTGTCCGCCTCATCAGAGCAGGCGGACAGGGTTATGGAGCGGCAGTCTTTAGACCGCTACTACATAACTGGTGTTTCTGGCGAGTCTGAAGACTCGCCAGAAACACGGGCCCACAAGCTCCGTTCGGAGCTTGATAAATGGGCCCCAGAGCATACAATTTTAAAAAAAGTTTCCTCTCTACTCCTATTATCAAATTGATCCATATCCATGATATTCTGTGTTGAAGAGATACCTAGGTAGGTGTCTGGAGCACACCATGGCAGTAAATAGCGCTGTCATCTAGTGCTCTTGCAAATGGATAACATTCTTGCAAAACTGCTGCCATATAGTGCTCCAGAAATGGGCTGGCTCCTAAGCTTATGTCCCTGCTTAACAACAAAAGATAGCAAGAGAATGAATTAAAATTTATAATAGAAGTAAATTAGAAAGTTGTTTAAAATTGCATGCTCTATCTGAATCATAGAGGAAACATTTTGAGTTTCATATCCCTTTAAAACAGTGCATATTGTCCTATGAATTCCACACATATAATAAATAAAAAAAAGTATTTTTTAAATAAAAAAAAATATATATTTATGATTTGTAATAATAATCTTATTTCAAGATGCTGGCAGCCCTAATGTAAACTGCATTTTTTCCTTTGTCAAGCAAAACAGTATGACCATTTCAATAACTTTTAATTTAGCACAACTCTTCTACATGCACAATTTCACACACGGCTAGATTACGAGTGGCGCGCTATAGTTTGCACACGAAATGCGCACAAATTAAATTCTGTCTGTATTAGTCCATTAAAGTCTAAGGGGGAATACGATCCTGCATTTGCGACTTCGCCAAGTCTTTTTTTCTGCGCGAGGATGCTACAGCAAGAGTGCAAACGTTTTTACTTGTGACCTGTAATACTTTCACAACTGGTTGCGGAGCATGATTAAGGTATAATATCCCGAAACATTGCTTGTTTTTTGTTTCTCTACCCTTGTGAGATGATTTATTAAAACAGAAGAATATACTGTATATGGTGCTGAGGACTTTGTATTTGTATGAGGGGAAGGCAGTCACCCCTGTTCCTTGTGCACCCTTTACAGGCACGGTGCTGTTTACTAGATAAATTGTGTTAATAATAAAAGAGTTGAGCGCAGGTAAATCACTCATGGGAGAGCAAATTTGCGCTCCACTCGTAATCTACCTTAAAGTGAAGGTAAACTTTGGTGAATGAAAGCCTGTTTTTAAAAAATACTATTAAAAACAGGGGCACTTTCATTCATCAAAGTTTACAAAGCAGCCGTTTTGTTAAAAAAATTACCTTTTTTTCTTTTCACTGTTACAGCAGCTTCCCCCACATAGAGATCCTCTATTCACACGTCAGCAATGACTAATCCGACTTCCTCCAATCACAGCATGGCCTCAGGCAATGACTACCCTAGGGGAAAACTGTGATTGGAAGAAGAAGGATTAGTCATTGCTGATGAGCGAATAGAGGATCTCTTGGTGGGGGAAACTGCTCTAGCTGTGAAAAGAAAAAAAAGGTGATTTTTTTAACAAAACGGCTGCTTTGTGAACTTTGATGAATGAAAGTGCCCCTGTGTACATATACCTACTTCTTTATCTTATATCTGTCCATAAACCAATCACCAATACTTAGAGAGAACAATGGGAAATTAACATTTTATTACCTTATCTCTTTTATAACCCACTGTGAGTGTAATTTCTTCTACTGGCTGTGTTAACACAACTTGGCCTCAAGGCCAAAAACTTTCAGGATGGGTGGGGATACCACAGACTAAATCAACTATTTCAAATGCCAATATAAGGGTAATAGAAATACTTGTAAACAATTTAATACACTCCAGCAGGTAAAGTGGATCATTGGGAACAAATTAAAAAGTAGAAACATTTTGAGTAAACTGTCCCTTTAATGTGCAAGGCTCAGAGTCTTACAGCAAACTAAAATCCCCACAGTCCTGTGTGTCCAAGTCTATGATTAAAGGGACAGTAAACAACTTGAGATTTTTATATCAAATGTTTAGTTATGCGTAATGAAACAGCTTTGCAGTACATTTTCATTATTTCTTTTGTCCTCATTTCATGTAACTTAGCTCTGAAAATGTTGAATTCTCAGAACATGAAATGTACCCTGCTGACTTTTTAAAGCTAACTCTTCTACATATCTGTCTCTAATTGGCTTTATCAGATAACTAATGCATTACAATGCATTTTATACTAACTTTATGTATCCATGTGGATTCCAGTTTTGTCTGGAATGTCCCTTTAAGGTTCCTTTTATTACAGAGGCTTGGGAGCCTGCTACCATTGAAAGCTATAGGCTGAGCTGCACAGCTTTACTTTGGCTGTACCTCGCTTATGGTTGTCAGGGTATTGGTGAGTGATATTTGATTGAGATATATATATATATATATATATACTGTATATATCAACATATAATATATGTAATACTTCAATATTATATGAAATGCTTAGACCATTGCTAAATGCAAATCCATTTTTGTCCAGATTCTGAAGCTAGACTCAGAAATCAACGCCCCCTCTTTCTGACCAAATACACATCTCAGAGTACAAAGGAGCAGACATTTGTTTAGATAGGAAGATAGGTCACTTCAAATGGATTTTAGGACATGGTATTCTCAGGTTTGTGTTTCCTTATAAGGAGTTTCCTGTCTGTAGGAGTGGACGATCCGTTTGCGAGAATAATGAAAGTTACACAGGTTCTCAGGGAATATATAGCTCTTATCATAATCTTATCATCATTACCCTATGCTGAGTTCAAATGTACAAAAAAAAAGAGTCTTTTAAAATTTGTGTAAGCTAGAATCCATATAAGAATTTAAATCTTAAGGTTTAAATAAATTGTTGTATACATTTTCAAATATTTCATTTGTACCTTAGTAAAATATATCATAATCTTATCATCATTACCCTATGCTGAGTTCAAATGTACAAAAAAAGAGTCTTTTAAAATTTGTGTAAGCTAGAATCCATATAAGAATTTAAATCTTAAGGTTTAAATAAATTGTATACATTTTCAAATATTTCATTTGTACCTTAGTAAAATATAAATATGTATATATGGATTCTGAGGGATATCTCATGTCTCAACCATGTTGCACAATACCTTTAAATCTAAAGTGAATTAAATATAAATAATTATATTGGTATATTTAAAATGTTTAACATTTTCTTTATTTCAGACATCTGATAAATGCATATATAATTTGTGCTGTGAATTATATAATATGTTTTTATACACACAGCATTGGAGATTTACTAGATATGGAATGATATGATTCTATCAAAATCAAATAATAATATCTATGGGGATATTGGTTCCAACAAAATTCTATTGCAGGTATGTATGGAATATAGAGATATTCTCAAATACCTAGATATGTAATACCTAGATATGGAATGATATAATTAAATAATCAAATAATAGTATAACTAATTATCAACTGATATACAAATAAAGTCAAATATACATATATCTATATTGAATTATAACTACTAGTCCACTCATAGAAATATGACTTTTAAATACATCTTTTAGTTTTAAAATATTATAAGTAGGAAATATATATACATATGTATGTATGTATGTATGTATATATATATATATATATATATATATATATATATATATTCTAAGTGTACCCATATTTAGTCTCAAAAATACATGCTCAGTTATATTAGATGGGCCATATACTGAACAGATAGTTTATTAATACTAGGAAATAATAAATATATTGAATATACATTTAAGAAAATATATTTTTCTGTAGTAGTATTTGCTAATGAAACTACATTCCGTTGCCTATTGCCCCTCCGGTGTTCAATATGAAAATTGCAACCAAAGGGTATTTTAAATTGTCAGGGGATTTAAAATTACCATATGCATTTCCAAGGACTAATGAGAGATAAGCTCAGACTGAAAGGGCATACCCAGATAATTTCCATTGGGTGATTTAGAAATGAAGGTAGAATTTGTCAGAGACAAAAAGACTATGCAAAGAAGGGAAGAAAAACACACTTTGGTTTGGGGCCTGACTTGGATTAACTCTCTGTGAAAAATAGAGAAATACCTCTGTGTTTGTGATACCCTGTTTGCAAAAATACCTTCACGTATGACTTCGGAATATCTCTGGTTAAAAAAGCTCAAACTCTCTTATTCAGCCAATCGGAATTAAAGGTGAAAAAATCCTATTGGCTGATGCAATCAGTCAATAGGATTGAGCTTCAATCCTATTGGCTGATCCAATCAGTCAATAGGATTGAGCTTGTATTCTATTGGCTGTTCCAATCAGGATTTTTTAACCTTTAATTCTGATTGGCTGATAGAATTCTATCAGCCAATCGGAATTCAAGGGATGCCATCTTGGATGACATCACTTAAAGGAACCTTCATTCTGGAAGAAGACTTCAATAGAAGAGGATGCTCCGTGCTGGATGTCTTGAAGATGGACCCGCTCCGTGCTGAATGGATGAAGATAGAAGATGCCGTCTGGATGAAGACTTCTGCCCGTCTGGAGGACCACTTCTGCCGGCTTGGATGAAGACTTCTTCCGGCTTCGTTGAGGACTTTTTGCCGCTTGGATGAAGACTTCTCCCGGCTTCATTGAGGATGGATGTCTGGTCTTCAAAACTGTAAGTGGATCTAGTGTTAGGTTTTTTTAAGGGTTTATTGGGTGGGTTTTATTTTTAGATTAGGGTTTGGGCACTTGAAAAAGAGCTAAATGCCCTTTTAAGGGCAATGCCCATCCAAATGCCCTTTTCAGGGCAATGGGGAGCTTAGGTTTTTTTAGTTAGGATTTTATTTGGGAGGTTGGTTGTGTGGGTGGTGGGTTTTACTGTTGGGGGTTGTTTGTATTCTTTTTTACAGGTAAAAGAGCTGATTTCTTTGGGGCAATGCCCCGCAAAAGGCCCTTTTAAGGGCTATTGGTAGTTTACTTTAGGCTAGGGTTTTTTTTTATTTTGGGGGGCTTTTTTATTTTGATAGGGCTATTAGATTAGGTGTAATTAGTTTAAATATCTGATAATTTCTTTTTTATTTTGCGTAACTTAGTGTTTGTTTTTATAATTTAGGTAATTGTATTTAATTTAGGTAATTTATTTAATTGTAGTGTAAGGTTAGGTGTTAGTGTAAGACAGGTTAGGTTTTATTTCACAGGTAAATTTGTATTTATTTTAGCTAGGTAGTTAGCTAACTGTTTAGTAACTATTCTACCTAGTTAAAATAAATACAAACTTGCCTGTGAAATAGAAATAAACCCTAAGCTAGATACAATGTAACTATTAGTTATATTGTAGCTAGCTTAGGGTTTATTTTACAGGTAAGTATTTAGTTTTAAATAGGAATTATTTAGTTATTTTTTATTTAGATTTATTTTAATTATATTAAAGTTAGGGGGTGTTAGGGTTAGATTTAGGGTTAGGTTCAGGGGTTAATATGTTTATTATAGTGGTGGCGATGTTGGGGGCGGCAGATTAGGGGTTAATAAATGTAGGTAGGTGGCGGCGATGTTAGGGGCGGCAGATTAGGGGTTAATAATATTTAACTAGTGTTTGCGATGCAGGAGCGCGGCGGTTTAGGGGTTAATATGTTTATTATAGTGGCGGCGATGTTGGAGCGGCAGATTAGGAGTTAATAATTTTATTTTAGTGTTTGCGATGCAGGGGGGCCTTGGTTTAGGGGTTAATAGCTAGTTTATGGGTGTTAGTGTACTTTTTAACACTTTAGTTATGAGTTTTATGCTACAGCTTTGTAGCGTAAAACTCATAACTAGTGACTTTAGATTGCGTTATGAATGTTGAGGTATAGGCTGTACCGCTCACTTTTTGGCCTCCCAGAAAAAGCTTGTAATATTGGCGCTATGGAAGTCCCATTGAAAAAAGACTTTACGCAAATTACCTAAGTTAATTTGCGTTACGGCCAAAAAAGTGTGCGGTACAGCTTTTTTGACAAGACTCGTAATAGCAGCGGTAGTGAAAAAGCAGCGTTATAACCCATAATGCTGCTTTTTCACTCATAATGCAAAACTCATAATCTAGCCGTTTATTATTAGGAAAGGTTTTGTATTCCATACTTATAAATTAATTTTCGTATTTTTTTGTTGATAATATATAAATCCCTCTGGTTGATTAGTTGAAGTGATATAAGGCTATTTTTGGCTAGCTGTTGAATAATAATCTCCAGCAAATTCCATTAGATTTATTGAATTTGAGCTAAGATTCTTATTATAGCATTGGGATATATTTTGTTAATCAAGTGTTGTTAAATCATTAACCCATATTTTGGCATTGGATTAATGTTATAAATTATTATTAATAAATTGTGGTATTTGATAATTAATTTGTTTTGGGTTAAGGTAGATTTATATATTGTATTGTGTCCATAATACATAGGTACCAGACAATGTAATTGAATATTAATTAATATAGATGTTTGTATAGCCTGCTTGATATAGGATATTGTAACAACTAGATATATATATATTTGGTCATAATCAATACACTATTTTCTGCATAAATATAACCAATGTGTTTATAGAGATTAACTGGTCAGAACTCAGGAATTAATTTAATTTGAGATTAATTATTAATATTTATAATAATTTTATTGTCATAATTTCTAGCTACCTCAATAGCATTTTGGAGTACACTACAGAAATGATATAATGTTTCCCTGGGGTATATTGATAAGATTATATTATATTAATTGGAGGAATTGCTGATGATAATTTTATGATAGATTATTAATATTCATAATTCCATTAATCAAAAATATTGTTACGTAAATATATAACACGTTGGAGGTTACTGCTAAGATAGAAGTAAATAATATTGTAACCTAGGATATATAACATGGTCAAAGAAGAAAGAATCTATTGTACATGAGGCGGTTGTCAGACTGAAAAAAGTTATTATTATCTTTAAAAAAATATATATTTTCTAAGCAACATTTTAAAAAGAGACTTTTAAATATTGTATGTGAGGAGTATTTTGGGTAATATGTACTATTTCAAATACAATGGGGCCGATTTATCGAGGCCCAAACGGGGCCGTCAGGCTTGCCGGAAACAGGAGTTAAGAATCAGCGGTCTTAATACCACTGCTCCTTAACTCATCCACCACCTCTGAGGCTGCGGACAGCAATCAACCCGATAGGATACAATTGGGTTGATTGACACCCCTGCCGTAAATCTGTAGGGGGCGTCATTGCACAAGCATTTCACTAGAAATGCTTGTGCAATGATAAATGCTGACACCATATGCAGTCGGCATTTATCGACGTCCGCTGCACTTTGATAAATCGGCCCCACTGTGTTAACTATCACTTTAACCTCTTTGTTCCGGTACTATAGTGTTAACATTGGAGAGCAAGTCAGAATTAAACACTATTAGTAAAAATGAAATAACGAGATTGTTAATTCAAACACATGATTTCAAGGCCAGGATCAGTCCACGGGAACTGCCTACGCCCCCCCAGGCCAATTCTTCACTACATCAAAGAGGTAAGCTTCAGAATGCATCTTAAACACTTTAGAATAGGAAGAAAATGTAATAATAGCCACTTGTGACATCATTATATACGGTCATAGAGCATAAAAAGGGAATAGAGGCAGTAAACAATTTCCTTATGAGAGATGTGGAACTAGAAAAGGATCAAATGGAATTCCTAATAAGGAGTATAAGTTTTATCTTAGAACATAATTACTCTGCATTTGATGATTGCTTCTATCTGCAAATCGAAGGAACAACTATGGGCACAAGGTTTGCACCTAGTTACACAAACCTTTTTATGGGTGATTGGGAGAATCATTTCTTCGAGGAAGGTAGCTATGGTGCAAATCTTATGCTATACAAAAGATATATTGACAATATCTTAATTGTATGGAAAGGGCCTTAAACAGAACTTGTCTCTTTGTTTGAAAGAATGAACTCTAAATCCAAAGGGTTACATTTTACTTACACCTATAGCCAAGAGTCAGCAGTATTTCTTGATCTTGACCAAAATATTAAGACTAAAACCCATTTCAAAAAGGTAGACTCTAACAGCTATATACATGCTGAGAGCTGCCATTTGAAAAGATGGAAGGACAGCATTCCTGTAGGTCAATGCCTATGCATAAGGAAAAATTGTTCCAGAATGGAGGATTTTGAAGGCCAAATAGAAGTATTACTGGAAAAATTTAGCAATAGGGGCTATAGATCAGATAATGTTAATAGAGCAATAGAAAGAGCGAGAGAGACTGGTAGAAATTCCCTTTTAACCTATAGACAGAGAGAAGAAAAAAATAGATTAATACTAATAAAATAGAAATCTATTTTTATAACAGATTACAGTTCAGATCATGGGATAATAAGAAGGATCCTCAGGAAATATTGGCATCTTCTAAAATCAGATCCTGTTGTAGGAGATTGTCTGACACCAGAACCGAGATTGTTTTTTAAAAAGGCTAGGAATTTAAAGTCATTACTGGCACCTATGGAAATGAGGAATAATAAGACATACAAATCTTATAGATAAAGATCTAATGGGGAATACATTTCTATATCTTATGTGTCTTATGATAATTCACTATAGATGTTGTTCCTAACATGTAATACCACCTTAAATGTAAGATATCTATCTAGATACCACCTTTAATTAATATGTGTAGGTTATCTACCAATCAGAGACATCTTATTAACTATATATGGAGTATGAGAGACTGCAACAACTTATCTTGAAAAAGCCCTTTAACAGGGCGAAACCCGTTGAAGTGTTAAGCAGTCTTATGATGATTTTATGTTTTTGTATTTTTGAATGAACTGTGCCGGACTGTGCTGTATATTGCTGCATATTGTTTGAGTAATAACTTTTGGCAACTTCGTGCCCATTCCTGCGTGCATATGCACTAAGAGCAGGTTTAGGGGCAACCTTTGGAGAATTATACTCACTCACAGACTTAAGTGCCAAAGTTTATATCTTCATCTATAATCAATGGCTGATGAATATCAACTTAACATCACGCGACTGAGTGGCCGTCTAGTGAGTGGAATGCCACTATTCACCAGCAAGCTCCAAGTAAGAATTGCAGTATTGTTTGGATCCTAAGGTACTGTTTTTTGACTTTGGTAAATTCAACACTCATGGAGTGGTAGGAGTGTGACTGTTGAGACACATTTATCTCTCGCTTTAACCGCAAATATATGTGATTTACATATCACATATATAGGTATTTTGTTTCCTATAAAAATAAACATTTTGTGCACTGAACTTTTTGTCTGCTCGGACAGCTGGCTGCTTATTTTTTTACTATGAGACTTTATTATGTAAATTTGATAAAGTTACATCATTGTTATGTAAATGTTACAACTATTAGTCACGTTTTACATAATAAAGTTATTTTTGACTGCATAAAAAGTTTGCACCCTATTTTCTGTTATTAGAGTTTATTACAATGATAATTAAAAGGACATTAAAGTTTTTATTAATGCATCAGAAAAGATTAATTAAACTTCTAAACTAGCATTTTTGTTTGTAAAATAAGCATTGTTTTTCAGGCCTGGGACACACCCCTTGGAAACCCTCTTCAATGCTATTTATTTACCTCTTTTGTTGTGGCCAATTATGGACAAATATAAGTAAGCTCATGCACATATCAACCAATCAGTGTGCTGCATGTAGGAATGTTAGAGAACTGCATTCCATTGAATTTACTCCAGCCTCTCTGGAGGGAGTGGAAACACTACAATATTAAGGCAAAATAAAGAATGAAAGTGTATTGCAAAGTTTTGTTTTAATTAAGCATAATTAAATATTTTTGGGGGAAATACTTTTTGCGTTTGTCTGTTTAAAGGGACACTCAAGTCAAAATAAACTTTTATGATTCAGATAGAGCATGCATCTTTAAAACACTTTCCAATTTACTTCCATTATCAAATGTTGCACAGTCTTTTTACATACACACTTTCTGGGGAACAATATCCTACTGAGCATCTGCACAAGCTCACAGGGTGTACGTATACTAGTCTGTGATTGGCTAATGTCTGTCACATGATACAAGGGGCTGGAAAATGGGAGAAAAAATAAATTTGTCAGAAAAAAAATAATCTACTGGTTATTTAAAATTTAGAGTAAGTGCTATTGCTTGACGTTTTATTACGTCCTTGTTAATTATGCAATTTTACTGCATTTAGTGGTCCTTTAAGTTGCATCAGTATGCAAAAAGTGTTGCTACTATTCGCTGAATGTGAAATACATTTCCTGGGATATTAATCTTTTTTTCTTATTGGGAAACGTTATAAGTAGCAAAATAAATTGTATTATATAATCTAAAACAGATTTAGATAATTTGGTCCATTAAAATGATACAAAAACTTGACAATAATGTACATCACCCACTTGTAGTTAAAATTAGCAGGCTATGTATGGTTGGTTAACTGAAAAAATTGTGTTCCTATAATACACAAATGCTATGAACTAAATTGATTCACTCAGTCATTTTTGTTTATGAACTAACAATCACTGGTTATGGCTAATAAAATAAGTTTTAATCATTCCAGATAGATGCTGTTTAAAAATAAGGCTATAGTGTGCCAAGGAAGACGCATATGGAAGTCAGAATGGCGCTTTCATGGCTCAGATAAGCGCATGCAATTTTCCATTTACTTTACATTTTCTTCTATCCGAAATATAATTAGTTCTCTGGGTATCCTTTGTTGAAAAGCATATGTATGTATCCTTAGCTTCAACAATGTGCTACCGGGAGCTAACTTTATTTATCTAATTTACTTCTATTATCCAACTGACTTTGTTCTCTTGGTATCCTTTATTAAAAAGCATATATATAGTTAGCAGCAACAATGCTCTAATGGGAGCTAGCTGTTGATTGGTGGCTACACACATGTCTCTCTTGTCATTGGTTCATCAAATGTGTTCAGCTAGGTCCAAGTAGTGCTGACTTTAAATGTTGAATCCCTTTGCATTACAGCATTTATTTATTTTTTGCACTTTTAGGTCCCTTTAATGCTTACTCTTAATACGTCATCATGACACAGCTGATGAATCATAAAAACAAGATTCTTGAAAAGCCTCAAGAGTTCATTGCCATCACCAACAAATTCCAGTTGCACACATACTAAAATTCTGCACTATAAATCCATAACAAAACAGTAGCACAAAGGGAAACCAGAGTCTGCAGGAGATGACCACTTGACCAGATAAATGTTATCAATTGACAATCTGCTCAACAAATACCTGGGGAAGCATTAATGACAAAACGGGCTATAGCCAGGAAACCCTATTAAATATTACGTTTGTATGTGCATGCAAATTGTAGGTGTATATTCAAGGTGAAACACATGCTAGAAGTAGGGTGGCCATATTGCCGCTTTAAAAAGAGACATATATGAATAATACATGTGTCAGGGTTCTTATAAGGGAACATTATTCAAAACATTTCTTTAAACAGCCCTGACATATGTATTTTTCCATATGTCCCTTTTTAAAGCGGCAATATGGTCACCCTAGCTAGAAAGGAATACTCATAGGGGCCAATTCAACAAGTTGTCAATCTGCCCCAATGCAGCTGTTTCCACGTGAGCCTTCAGGCTCATGGGAAACAGCAGTTAAGAAGCAGCGGTCTTAATACCGCTGCTCCTTATCTCGCCTGCCACCTCTGAGGCTGTGGACATCAATCCGCCTGATTGTATACAATCGGGCTGATTGACACCCCCTACTAGCAGCTGCGAATATGAAGAGGGCGGCATTACACAAGCAGTTCAGCAGAACTGTTTGTGCAATGTTAAATGCCGACAGTGTAAGCTGTCGGCATTCAGCGATGTCTGTCGGATATGACAGACATCGCGGATCATGTCGGACAGACACTTGATAAATTAGCCTCATAGGCTACAGCAAATACTCATAGGCTACAGCATATACTCATAGGCTATACAGCATATACTCATAGGCTATACAGCATATACTCATAGGCTATACAGCAAATACTCATAGGCTACAACATATATTCATAGGCTATACAGCAAAAACTCATAGGCTACCGCAAAAACTCATAGGCTACCGCATATACTCATAGGCTACAGCATATACTCATAGGATACAGCATATACTCATAGACAGATAGCCGGACAGATAGCTCAGCAAGCTAATGCACTGTGGCTGAGCTCTGTAGCAACCCAAGTTGCAGGTTTGATCCCCGGCGAGGTCCACTCTGCCTTTCATCCTTTTGAGGTTGATAAAATGAGCAGCGCCTTGAGAACCTTATGGGTGATTAGCCGCACTTTACAAGTACCCCATACATACATACAAACTACTGCATATACTCATAAGCTATAGCATATACTCATAGGCTACCACATATACTCATAAGCTACCGCATATACTCATAGGATGCAGCATATACTCATTGGCTACTGCATATACTCATAGGCTACAGAAGTGTTCCTCAACTCCAGTACACCTAACAGGCCAGATTTTCAAGATATCTGAACTAGTTACCATGGTTAGTGACCAGCTGATTATTTCACTTGTGTCCTTGTTCAGATACCATTAACATTTGGCCAGTTGAACTTGAGGACTGCATTTGAGAAACACAGGCCATGGGCAACTAGCCTTGTGTATAGGCTAACAGGGTTTAGGATGGAGATAAAGCTCATGGGTAGATCTTTGACATGGTTATTTCTTATCCATATACTTTCTTTATTAATTGTATTACAAAGCACTGCAATACATTTAGGGCTAGATTTATCAAGCCCTTGCGGCAGCAAGTTCTCACAAGAACTTGCTCGCCGCGATTTATCAAGCAGCGGTCACCAGACCGCTGCTTCCCTAACATCTTCACCACCTCTATTGTGGCGAAATTAAATCTCCTCGGTCGAGTCCGACCGAGGAGATTGACAGCTCCTGCCCGCGCGTGATTGGCTGTGCGCGGGCAGTGGGCGGGATTGCACGCGAGCGCAAAATTGCGCTCGTGTTCAATGTTAATTACCTGCGGGTAATTTCGCCCCGCCACAGGCGAGCTGAGGCGTACAGGGGCGCGTATACGCGCTCTGTACGCCTCAGCGTTGATAAATATAGCCCTTAGAATAATTGTTAATGTCATGTCCCTTTAATGAAAGACGAGCATCAAATGATATACTTCTTTATGTCTTGTATAAAAATGTTTCTGTGATACTTTGAATATAATTGAATTTGTTATACATTTCTGTAGCCCTTTTAACTTTTGTTTAAAATATACACTTGGAACATTTTCTATTAGCCCTTTTAATGAATAATTTATTGTTTTAGCCAATGAGGGTTTTCCTAGCCATTTTAATAAAGAAGTTGGACATATTATGAATTAATTTAAATTTTCTTGTCAAATGCTTCACATGACTTTCAAATGTTTTTATATTCTACTCCATTTTAAAATGTTAGAAAACACAGTAGAAAACACATTGGGCTAGATTACAAGTGGAGCACTAGATTATTGCGCATGCACAATAATTAACCAGCCATTACAAGTGACTGGTTATTGCTACCTCAAACCCGCGGTAGCAATTAGCACTCCGAAAATAAACCAGAGATCCGATCTCTGGTTCATTTTCTAAAAGTGCCCCAAATGCACTCAAAATAGAGGGCATTATAGGCCTTGCTTCCATTGAGTCGTTAAAAATGGAGCCGTAAGCTACCGAAGCGGCCGACAGCTAAAAGTAATTTACGGCTGCATTTTAGTACCAGGTTTCCATTGAAAAGATTAGCGTGTTGCGTGCAGTCGCTCTTTTCGTGTAGCTGTAAGTTAACGTTGTGTTAACGCTTCCATCTGACGTCGGATTTCTTGAAAATCAATTAGTTGCTAAGGTAACCCGACCTTACGCTATAGAATTTACGTTTAACGTCCGTGCTTCTTACCTGTGATCGCCTCTCAAGAAAAATAAAAAAACACTTATCCATATATTTAATAATCAAATACTATTTTCTAATATAATTATATTTAACACTTCATAAATATAAGTAATATTTATTGCTGCCCTAGGCATAGGTCTAGTTTGCATTCTGTAGATATGTTCTTGAATATATTATTATATTTAAATATATACTGATATTTCTATTAGAATATAAGTTCAACTATTTCTATACATGAGACAACAATAAATATTACTTATAACAATTTATTTCTACATTAAAACACTTGCATTATATGCAAGTTTTATCATTTCAATAGAAAATAGGTCTCAAAAAGCACAATTTTCCTCTTTTACACCTAGTTGAGCTGGGGGTAATATTTCTCAATGTATTGACAGCCTCCGACAGTGTATTAACGGTTAGCGCTTTCAATGGAAACCTGGTATAATTTATCGATTAACGGCTTCTATTACTTTCTATGGGACGCGAAAATCTTTTCGGCAGCCGAAGTCCGGCAGCCGATATTGAGGTATAACGCGCCATTGGAAACAGTCGTTAAACGCTATTGCTTTCGACAGCATATTTATCGGTTTGCGAGTGCACGCAAACTGAATTACGACTCAATGGAAGCGAGGCCATAGTTTTTTATTTTAAAAAAATTAGCATTTAAAAAAAAAAAAAAAAAAACTGCACTAGGCAGTTTTGGGGCTTTAAAGTTAGTGGGTGTGGGGTGCTAAAACTTAAAATTGCTTTTACATTGCCGTTTATGGGAACTGTGTGTTCTCAAAGACCACAATGTAAATATACAGGGAGTGCAGAATTATTAGGCAAGTTGTATTTTTGAGGATTAATTTTATTATTGAACAACAACCATGTTCTCAATGAACCCAAAAAACTCATTAATATCAAAGCTGAATAGTTTTGGAAGTAGTTTTTAGTTTGTTTTTAGTTATAGCTATTTTAGGGGGATATCTGTGTGTGCAGGTGACTATTACTGTGCATAATTATTAGGCAACTTAACAAAAAACAAATATATACCCATTTCAATTATTTATTTTTACCAGTGAAACCAATATAACATCTCAACATTCACAAATATACATTTCTGACATTCAAAAACAAAACAAAAACAAATCAGTGACCAATATAGCCACCTTTCTTTGCAAGGACACTCAAAAGCCTGCCATCCATGGATTCTGTCAGTGTTTTGATCTGTTCACCATCAACATTGCGTGCAGCAGCAACCACAGCCTCCCAGACACTGTTCAGAGAGGTGTACTGTTTTCCCTCCTTGTAAATCTCACATTTGATGATGGACCACAGGTTCTCAATGGGGTTCAGATCAGGTGAACAAGGAGGCCATGTCATTAGATTTTCTTCTTTTAAACCCTTTCTTGCCAGCCACGCTGTGGAGTACTTGGGCGCGTGTGATGGAGCATTGTCCTGCATGAAAATCATGTTTTTCTTGAAGGATGCAGACTTCTTCCTGTACCACTGCTTGAAGAAGGTGTCTTCCAGAAACTGGCAGTAGGACTGGGAGTTGAGCTAGACTCCATCCTCAACCCGAAAAGGCCCAACAAGCTCATCTTTGATGATACCAGCCCAAACCAGTACTCCACCTCCACCTTGCTGGCGTCTGAGTCGGACTGGAGCTCTCTGCCCTTTACCAATCCAGCCACGGGCCCATCCATCTGGCCCATCAAGACTCACTCTCATTTCATCAGTCCATAAAACCTTAGAAAAATCAGTCTTGAGATATTTCTTGGCCCAGTCTTGACGTTTCAGCTTGTGTGACTTGTTCAGTGGTGGTCGTCTTTCAGCCTTTCTTACCTTGGCCATGTCTCTGAGTATTGCACACCTTGTGCTTTTGGGCACTCCAGTGATGTTGCAGCTCTGAAATATGGCCAAACTGGTGGCAAGTGGCATCTTGGCAGCTGCACGCTTGACTTTTCTCAGTTCATGGGCAGTTATTTTGCGCCTTGGTTTTTCCAAACGCTTCTTGCGACCCTGTTGACTATTTTGAATGAAACGCTTGATTGTTCGATGATCACGCTTCAGAAGCTTTGCAATTTTAAGAGTGCTGCATCCCTCTGCAAGATATCTCACTATTTTTGACTTTTCTGAGCCTGTCAAGTCCTTCTTTTGACCCATTTTGCCAAAGGAAAGGAAGTTGCCTAATAATTATGCACACCTGATATAGGGTGTTGATGTCATTAGACCACACCCCTTCTCATTACAGAGATGCACATCACCTAATATGCTTAATTGGTAGTAGGCTTTCAAGCCTATACAGCTTGGAGTAAGACAACATGCATAAAGAGGATGATGTGGTCAAAATACTAATTTGCCTAATAATTCTGCACTCCCTATATAATATGGGAAGTCTCACATGTGTAACCCTTTCATTTAAATCTGTGCCCTGTTCTAGCATGAACAAACTCTTTTCCCTTGATCATTGAGTGACAGTTTGAGCAACCCAAACACAGGTATGAGACAAATGATTCTTGTTTATTTGTAGATTTGTTAGTGAGCAAAGTCTGAAAGTATTTAAAACGTAACTTTTATTAAAGTATTGAAAAATAAAAAAATGTTATGTTGAAAAGTACAAATGCTCCTCCTAGTTGCGGAGTGTAATTCTAAGTAATTTAAGAGGTTATTCTCATTATTTCAAAGGATTCCCATATTTAGATTCTAGTTTACCACCAAGCTGTATGCATAGAGGTGGCCAGAATTCGATTGAGTCAAATATTACCTCTTAATACCGAGTAAATTATTTTACCTCTTAATACTGATACATTTGACCTTTTAATACCGTATATATTAAGGAGTTAGCATTGTTTTAAAAAAAAAATAAAGAAGCAGAGACACCACTGACGCATTTCGCCCTTTGACAAACCCACAACGATGAAACGCATCAGTGGCTTCTCTGCTTCTTATTTATAATTATTGTGTCTTAAATACTTTTTAAGGCCACCTGTCTTTATTTTATTTTTTAGTATTGCTAAATCGTTATTAACCATTTTGGCAAAGGTCTCCACACTATTGTTACTATAAGAAGGATTATACTTAGATTTATTCCTTAAAATAAGCCCATTTGTTTTTCTGCAAACATCCTATTATTTATTGTTTGTTTAGGCTTTCCGATATTCAAGGGACACTGAACTCAATTTTTTTCTTTTGTGATTCAGATAGAGCATGAATTTTAAGCAACTTTCTAATTTACTCCTATTATCAAATTTTCTTTATTCTCTTGGTATCTTTATTTAAGATGCAAGAATGTAAGTTTAGATGCCGGCCCATTTTTGGTGAACAACCTGGGTTGTCCTTGCTGATTGGTGGATAAATTCATCCACCAATAAAAAGTGCTGTCCAGAGTCCTGAACCAAAAAAGAGAATGAAGAAAAATTGATAATAGGAGTAAATTTGAAAGTTGCTTAAAATTTCATGCTCTATCTGAATTACGAAAGAAAAAAATTGTGTTCCGTGTCCCTTTAACACCTTTATTATCATATTCATTAAAGACTACCTGTAACCTTAAAGACCGCTTAAACTTTTGCAAGTCCTTCTCAATTTCAAACATGTCCACATTTGTAGCTGGGCAGAAAGAAAGTACTTTATTAAGGAGTTGGTACTCACTCTCGGTTAATGCCTGTAAAGAAATACTCAGTACAGTTTGTTGGCTTGTCTCCCTCTGCCTCTCCTGTTCGAGCTCCGAAGTCTGTGTGTTTCTATGGTGGCCCCTGTGTTTCCTGCCTCCTTGATGCTGCCTTCTTCGCTTGACTCCAAAAAAGCTGAAGAAACTCTTCCTGCTGAGGAGTAAATCGATGCTCCGGATGCGTCATCGGCCTGAGCCGATGTGTCATGTGGTCCGCTCTTGGTCCATGTGTTCCCTCTGCGATGATGTCTACCTGCATCTGCTCTCCACTCTGGAAACTGGCCTCTCCAACGATAGACTCAGCCATTAAGGTAATCTTGTTTATCCCTTACAAATTTTAGACGTTTCTTTTCTTGCAACTCTTGTTTCAATGCCTTTATTTTTAACAGCTTACTTAGCTCAGTCTTGTTGTGAGACACTTGATCTTATTGTGTCTATATCCTTAATGTCAAAACTCCACTGTCAAAACCATCAAGTCATAGGAACATTTATTTAAAATTGATTCAAACTTGCTGCAGTATTCCTCATTGTTACTTAACAGTGTGGGGCGTGTATTCATCCTTAGGAGCCTAGAGAAGCACGCTCTTGAGAGCGCAATACTTCCCAGCAATGCATAAGCTGGCGTTCGCATTGCTGTAAACTTGTAATACCAGTGCACATTATCATGCACTGGTATTACAAAGTGGGGCACAAATATCGCATTAGCTAACTTCATACACATATTAAAGGGACAGTAAATATTTTGAGATTATAATATTAAACATTTAAAGTGAATGTCACCTTTCATGAATCAGTGCCCGATTTTTAAAAAAAAAACTATTAAAAACAGAGGCACTTTCATTTATGAAAGTTTACATTGCACCGGATTTTACAAATACTTACCTTCTTCTCCTGAAACGCCGGATCACCGATTGCCCTGCCTGCTTCTTCCTGCTGTACTAACACAGCAATGATGAAACCGGCTTCCTCCAATCACTGTGTGGCCTCACCAGAGGAACGCTCCTGGGGGGGAAGCTGTGATTGGAGAGAGAAGATTTCGTCATTGCTGATGAAGTACAGAGGAGCTGCAGGCGTGGGATCAGTGATCCGGTGTTTCAGGAGAAGAAGTATTTGTAAAATCCGGTGCAATGTAAACTTTCATGAATCAAAGTGGCCCTGTTTTTAATAGTTTTTTTAAAAACTGGGCACTGATTCATGAAAGTTGACATTCACTTTAACTATCTCTAGCAAAAAAACTTTGCAATACATTTTGACAATTTATGACCCCCCATTGCTGCAGTTTAACTATTATAATGAAGGCTTTTCCCAATTCTGAAGATTGGAAGTGCATATGGCAGACTTCACAAGCCTAATCTCAATTCATATCTATCTCTAATTGGCCTCAGCAGATATTATCAGATAACAAACTGCAAAACAATGCAATTTTCTGTAACAAGATGACAGTAGCTACTAGTTACAAATCCTTATTGGCTCCTTCAAATAAGGCAAATGGTAGATGGAATAAGGCTTTTGAAAAAAAAAATCACAATCAACAAGGTGTTTAAAGGTTACTTATAATGTAGAATAGTTTTTATTTCCTTTGACATGGAGAGTCCACGGCTTCATTCCAATTACTAGTGGGATATTCAACTCCTGGTCAGCAGAAGGAGGCAAAGAGCACCCCAGGAGAGCTGTTAAGTTTCACTTCCCTTACCCATAATCCCCAGTCATTCTCTTTGCCTCTGTCAATGGAGAATGTGCGAATCCTTTTATAGGTACTTTTCCCTGCAAGGAAAGATTGGGGCTATGCTGTGTCCATGCCAATCTCTTTAGTAAGAGTAATGGTGGCTATTCGCAGTTAGAAAGAGGAGAGGTTGTCTTTACTTTGTTTCTAACATTATTGCTACCCCTGTATAGAAAGCCAGGGTTGGTTACTCTGTTCTTTCTTTTTCTTTAGGTCCCTGATATAGAGTGGAGTATCTATCACACCTAGGAAGCTGGTTCTTCCCTGCAGCTGGATCCACAGGTAAGTGCATTTGCCTTCTAGGTATTGAAGGACAGCACTTTGGAGGTTAATTTCTCTAGTGGATCAATATCTGGGACAGTTTTAACCTTATAGATGGGTTAACAATTGGGCAGCTTGGCAGGCACTGGTATGTAAAACGTTAAGGGGTTATCATTTTTGGCCCTTAATAATTATGAGAGGTTGGCTGAAGTATTCTGCAAGATCAAAAAGTGTTTGTGGCCGGCTTATAATACAGTGTGATGCGGAGTGCTTAACTTTTAGTTCAGGACGGTCAGAAACGCATGCTTTTACAGTGGCACAGTTTCTTTTCAGGGTCCAATCACGTGACTCTCTGCGCTTCTGTTTTATTTATAGTAGAGCACAGTGAGTAAGGCAGTGAAGCAATCACGTCGCATATCTCTTTGTAGGCTCTAGTCGGATTGATCGGTTTTGAAATCTCAGCTCTCTAGAGTTCTGCGGCCAAAGGGGTGCGTTAGCTACGCATGCTTTTTTTCTCCCGCACCTTTTAAATACCGCTGGTATTTAGAGTTCACAGAAGGGCTGCGTTAGGCTCCAAAAAAGGAGCGTAGAGCATATTTACCGCCACTGCAACTCTCAATACCAGCGGTGCTTACGGACGCGGCCAGCTTCAAAAACGTGCTCGTGCACGATTCCCCCATAGAAAACAATGGGGCTGTTTGAGCTGAAAAAAAACCTAACACCTGCAAAAAAGCAGCGTTCAGCTCCTAACGCAGCCCCATTGTTTACTATGGGGAAACACTTCCTACGTCTGCACCTAACACCCTAACATGTACCCCGAGTCTAAACACCCCTACCCTTACACTTATTAACCCCTAATCTGCCGCCCCCGCTATCGCTGACCCCTGCATATTATTATTAACCCCTAATCTGCCGCTCCGTATACCGCTGCAACATACATTATAGTTATGTACCCCTAATCTGCTGCCCCTAACACCGCCGACCCCTATATTATATTTATTAACCCCTAATCACAACGTCGCCGCCAGCTACCTACACTTATTAACCCCTAATCTGCCGATCGGATCTCGCCGCTAGTCTAATAAATGGATTAACCCCTAAAGCTAAGTCTAACCCTAACACTAACACCCCCCTAAGTTAAATATAATTTAAATCTAACGAAATAAATTAACTCTTATTAAATAACTTATTCCTATTTAAAGCTAAATACTTACCTGTAAAATAAACCCTAATATAGCTACAATATAAATTATAATTATATTGTAGCTATTTTAGGATTTATATTTATTTTACAGGCAACTTTGTAATTATTTTAAACAGGTACAATAGCTATTAAATAGTTAATAACTATTTAATAGCTAAAATAGTTAAAATAATTACAAAATTACCTGTAAAATAAATCCTAACCTAAGTTACAATTAAACCTAACACTACACTATCAATAAATTAATTAAATAAACTACCTACAATTACCTACAATTAAACCTAACACTACACTATCAATAAATTAATTAAATAAAATACCTACAAATAAATACAATGAAATAAACTAACTAAAGTACAAAAAATAAAAAAGAACTAAGTTACAAAAAATAAAAAAATATTTACAAACATTAGAAAAATATTACAACAATTTTAAACTAATTACACCTACTCTAAGCCCCCTAATAAAATAACAAAATAATAAAAAAAAAAATAATAATAAAAAAATGCCCTACCCTATTCTAAATTAAAAAAGTTGAAAGCTCTTTTACCTTACCAGCCCTGAAAAGGGCCCTTTGCGGGGCATGCCTCAAAGAATTCAGCTCTTTTGCCTGTAAAAAAACCCCATACAATACCCCCCCCCAACATTACAACCCACCACCCACATACCCCTAATCTAACCCAAGCCCCCCTTAATAAACCTAACACTAAGCCCCTGAAGATCTCCCTACCTTGTCTTCACCATGCCAGGTTCACCGATCGGTCCAGAAGAGGGTCCGAAGTCTTGATCCAAGCCCAAGCGGGGGGCTGAAGAGTGACGTCCATCCTCTGGCTGAAGTCTGGATCCAAGCGGCGGCTGAAGAAATCCATCATCGGGCTGAAGTCTGGATCCAAGCGGCGGCTGAAGAAGTCCATCATCGGGATGAAGTCTTCTATGAAGCAGCATCTTCAATCTTCTTTCTTCCGGAGCCATCATCTTCCAGCCGACGCGGAGCCATCCTTCTTCACCGACGGACTAACGACGAATGAAGGTTCCTTTAAGGGACGTCATCCAAGATGGCGTCCCTCGAATTCCGATTGGCTGATAGGATTCTATCAGCCAATCGGAATTAAGGTAGGAAAATTCTGATTGGCTGATGGAATCAGCCAATCAGATTCAAGTTCAATCCGATTGGCTGATCCAATCAGATTGAGCTTGCATTCTATTGGCTGATCGGAACAGCCAATAGAATGCGAGCTCAATCCGATTGGCTGATCCAATCAGCCAATCAGATTGAGCTTGCATTCTATTGGCTGATCGGAATAGCCAATAGAATGCAAGCTCAATCTGATTGGCTGATTGGATCAGCCAATCGGATTGAACTTGAATCTGATTGGCTGATTGGAATAAGGGAAAGCAAAACAAGAAGCCTTACACTGATTATAAATCAGCATGAAGGGTCTGCCCCAATTCAATTTTGGATCAAGTGGGGGGGCAGGCTTTCGCTTTTTCAGCAAGCGTGGATACGCAATGTCCCAGATCCTTGGCTGTGGACATAGTATCCCAGGGTTACATAATAGGATTCAAGTCTTGCTTTTGAATGGGGCATATTTATCTTGTCAAGACTGTCCACAAACCAGGTAAAGAGAGAAGCCTTCTTAAACTGCCTAGAGGACCTATCCTCCCTGGGAGTAATTGTTCCAGTTCCTGTAGAGGAACAGAGTCAAGGATTCTATTCAAATCTCTTTGTGGTTCCAAAAAAGGAGGAAACTTCTAGACCTAAAGTGCCTCAACAAATTCCTCAGAGTTCCGTCCTTCAAGATAGAAACTATTTGTTCCATTCTTCCATTGGTTCAGGATGGTCAGTTCATGATGACCATAGATCGGAAGGGTGCGTATCTTCATGTTCCCATTCACAGGGATCATCATTGGTTTCTGAGGTTTGCCTTTCTGAATAGACACTTCCAGTTTGTTGCCCTTCCTTTTGGTCTTGCTACGGCCCCCAGAATATTTACAGAATATTATATATAATATATATATAAAATATATATACAGAATACAGAACATTTACTAATGTTCTGGGGGCTTTCGTGGCTGTGGTCAGATCTCTGGGAATAGCGGTGGTGCCTTACCTGGACGACATCTTAGTTCAGGCGTCATCTTTTTAACTAGCAAGATCTCATACAGACATGTTGTTGCCTATTCTATGTTCCCACGAGGGGAAAGTGAATCTGGAAAAGAGTTCCCTAGTACCAGACACAAATGTGTTTTTTTTGGGAACAATTATAGATTCTATATCTATGAAAATTTTCCTGACAGATGTCAGAAAATCCAAACTTCTTGCTTCTTTCCTTTCTCTCCAGTCTTCTGTTCGCGCATCAGTGGCTCAATGTATGGAGGTGATTGGTCTCATGGTAGCTTCCATGGATATCATTCCTTTTGCTCGTTTCCATCTGAGATCCCTGCAGATATGTTTGCTCAGTAAATGGAACGGCAACCACACAGAAATCTCACAGCAGATAGATCTGGTTTCCCTGACAAGAGACTCTCTCTTTCATGGTGTATTTCACAGGACCATCTGTCTCGGGGCACATGCTTCCTGAGACCTTTCTGGGTGATTGTGACCCGGATGCCTGCCTGTTAGGCTGGGGAGCAGTTTGGGGCTCATTAAAAGCGCAGGGCCTGTGGACTCGGGAGGAGTCTTCTCTTCCCATAAACATTTTAGAGTTGAGAGCAATCTTCAATGCCTTGACAACGTGGCCTCAATTATCTTTAGTCTGGTTTATCAGATTCCAGTCGGACGATATCACCTCAGTGGCTTACATCAACCACCAGGGAGGAACGCAGAGTTCCTCAGCTATGAAGGAGGTGACTCACATTCTGCAGTGGGCGAAAGCTCACGATTGTCTCCTATCTGCTATCCACATTCCAGGGGTGGACAACTGGGAGGCGGATTTTCTGAGCAGACAGACCTTTCATCTTGGAGAGTGGACTCTCCATCCAGAGGTATTCTGAATGATAACCCTCAGGTGGGGGGTTCCGGAATTGGATCTGATGGCGTCTTGTCAAAGACCAAGCTTCCAAATTACGGTTCAAGGTCAAGAGATCCTCAGGCCGCTCTGATAGACGCTCTAGCGGTTCTATGGAAATTCTCTCTGGCATACCTGTTTCCTCCGTTTACTCTTCTTCCATGAGTCATTGCTCGTATCAAACAGGAGAGCATCTGTAATTCAAATAGCTTCTGCATGACCTCGCAGGATCTGGTTCTCAGATCTGGTGAAGATGGAGGTTACCTCTGAGGAAGGACCTTCTTCTTAAGGGTCCCTTCCTCCATCCAAATCTAGATTCTCTGAAGCTGACTGCCTGGAGATTGAACGGCAAGTTTTGACTAGACATTGATACCATGCTTCAGGCTTGTAAACCTGTTACTCGCAAGATTTACCATAAGATATGGCGTAAATACTTTTATTGGTGCAAATCTAAGGGTTTCTCTTGGAGCTGGGTGAGGATTCCCCGCATTTTATCTTTCTCCAGGAACCTGGAGAAAGGTTTGTCAGTCAGTACTCTGAAAGGTCAGATTTTTTGAGCCTTTTGCTCAGGCCCTGGTCAAAATCAAGCCTGTGTTTAAACCTGTTGCTCCTCCTTGGAGCCTTAGTCTCATTCTTAAAGTTTTACAGCAGGCTCCGTTTGAGCCGATGCATGTTGTTGATATTAACATGTTATCTTGGAAGGTTTTATTCCTTCTTGCTATTTCTTCCGCTTGCAGAGTTTGAGCTTTTGGCTCTGGAGTGTGATTCCCCTTACCTTATTTTTCTTGCAGATAAGGCAGTCTTTCATACTTAACTGGGATTTCTCCCTAAGGTTGTGTCGGATTGAAATATTAATCAGGAAATTGTTGTCCGTGCTCTAAAATTTTACCTTTAAGCAACTAAAGATTTTAGGCAATCTTCTGCCCTTTTTCTTGTTTTCTCAGAAGGCTACTTCTGCTACTCTTTCTCTCTGGTTGAGAAGTGTTATTTGTTTAGCTTATGAGACATCTGGACAACAGCCTCCTGAGAGAATTACGGCTCATTCCACTAGGGCTGTTTCCTCTTCATGGGCTTTCAAAAATGAAGCTTCTGTGGAGCAAATTTGCAAGGCGGCAACATGGTCCTCTTTGTATACATTTTCCAAATTCTACAAATTAGATACTTTTGCCTCGGCTGAGGCTTCTTTTGGGAGAAAGGTTCTTCAAGTGGTGGTGCCTTCTGTTTAGGTGCACCTGCCTTATTCTCCCTTCATTTTCATTTTGTGTCCTCTAGCTTGGGTATTGGTTCCCACTAGTAATTGGAATGAAGTCGTGGACTCTCCATACCATAGGAAAGAAAACAAAATTTATGCTTACCTGATAAATTTCTTTCTTTCCGGGCAGGGAGTCCACGACCCCGTCCTTTTTTAACTTTAAAGGGACACTGTACCCAAAATTTTTCTTTCGTGGTTCAGATTGAGCATGAAATTTAAAGCAACTTTCTAATTTACTCCTATTATCAAATTTTCTTCATTCTCTTGCTATCATTATTTGAAAAAGAAGGCATCTAAGCTTTTTTTTGGATTCAGTACTCTGGACAGCACTTTTTTATTGGTGGATGAATTTATCCACCAATCAGCAAGGACAACCCAGGTTGTTCACCAAAAATGGGCCGGCATCTAAACTTACATTTTTGCATTTCAAATAAAGATACCAAGAGAATGAAGAAAATTTGATATTAGGAGTAAATTAGAAAGTTGCTTAAAATTTCATGCTCAATCAGAATCAGGAAATAATTTTTTTTGGTACAGTGTCCCTTTAACGCAGCAGTTTTTTAGAGTAAACTTCATGCACCTCTATACCCTTGTGTTTTCTTCTTTTTCCATTTTCCTTCTGCTGAATGACTGGGGATTATGGGTAAGGAAAGTGACACTTAACAGCTCTGCTGGGGTGCTCTTTGCCTCCTCCAGCTGGCCAGGAGTTGAATATCCCACTAGTAATTGGAATGAAGTTGTGGACTTTCCATGCCCGGAAAGAAATTTATCAGGTAAGCATACATTTTGTTTTTTCCCTTAATGTATTTCAAATGACTTGTTATACCAGCTGCAGAGTATAAAATGTATGATAAATTGCATTTTCCGGTTTATTTGTGTATATGAAATTGCTGGTTTTGTGCTTTAAACCACAGCGTATTGAAATGGGTTGAACTTGCAGGTGAAATTCTCTCATTATGTTATCACTTTGTGCACAGACACATGCTTCCTTATCCAGTCCCGGCGCTTGCATAAGGCAGCTTAGGCAGCCGCCTTAATTTGCACAAGAATGGGGGCACAATCTTGGAGCGGCAGCCAGCAGGCATGCAAAAGCCAAAACTGGCATATTTTTTTTTATTTAGCCAGCCTAAATCTTACGTCATAAGTTAGCAATGCCATTTAACTTATATATCTATGATTGCTATTTTACATGTGGGTAGGTGACAGTGAATGCATATGATCACACAGACAGCTTTACAGTGCAGCGAACAAAGTGTTGGCTGCCTGCCTCTGTCTGGGTTAACAAATGCACACACGTGTAGTAAAGTTTGTGTGTAACGTCCGTGCAGACTGCAGAGCCCAATGCTGGAGGTGGAGCTGAAGTGTGACTGTGTGTCAAAGCCCACTGGACTGGACACCAGGCCCTGTGCAGCGATCAGCAATGCTTGGTTCCAGCCAGGCTTCCAGCACAGACAGGTTACATCTGTGCTGCCCTCCTCCCTTACTTTCCCACTGGTGGTGTATGATTTCCAGCTGCGCTCCCACGCCCACCCGGTCCTGGAGAACTTCTCCCAGCTTAGCTACAGCGGCAGCCCCTTTAATGAACTGTACAACCACACACATGGCCATGTGCACTAAGCTGAGGAACAACATTATCAATATTGAGCAAGGTAAGTCCACTCCTCCTGGGACAGTGGCTCTATCTATGAATGATCTATTTCAGACAGACTGCTGTGCTGTGTCATTCACACTTTGTCCCCTCATTCACTGTCACTGTAACTGGCAGTAATAATCAATTAGATTAAGATGTAATGCACTACCACTGTCTTATTTGTTATGCTGTACAAACACTGTCTATAAGGGTGCTCCAGTTAGCTAGAGCCCACCCTCATATCAGTACTCCTGCTGGATCATACTTCATTTTTAAGATTATTTTTTAGGAGCTAGTAAGTCAGTAAAATGAAACCAAGCACATGTTAGAATGTAACATGATAATTAGAGCCTGCATCTTTAGGTACACTTGGGGGCCCATTTATCAAGCTCAGGATGGAGCTTGAGGGCCCTTGTTTCTGGCAAGCCTGCAGGCTCGCCAGAAACAGCAGTTATGAAGACCGCTGCTCCATAACCCTATCCGCCTGCTCTGAGCAGGCGGACAGACATCACCGAAAATCAACCCGATCGAGTATGATCGGGTTGATTGACACCTCCCTGCAGGCAGCCGATTGGCTGCGAATCTGCAGGGGGCGGAATTGCACCAGCAGCTAACAAGAGCTGATGGTTCAATGCTGAATACGGAGAGCGTATTGCTCTCCGCATTCAGCGAGGTCTGGCGGTCCTGATCTGCACTGTCGGATCAGGTCCGCCAGACCTTTGATAAATATCCCCCTTGGAGTGGAGTTTGGCCTCACCATTGTATATGAAATTAATTCTACACTTTTATGGGATAAAATATTTGAATGCCTATTTGTAATAGTTTGTCTCCTGAGTTCCAACTAACTAATGATTTTATTGCTCATAGATAATAAGTGCTACAGAATGTGTTCCCATGTAAAAGATATGTGAGTGCGGTCTACAATTTTTTTTCTTGTATCTTAATAATAAGAGTGATACAATAAACTGTCAAAACACAAAAAGACATAAACACAAATATACACACATGCACAAATATGTACACATACACACTCTATATACATAGAAACACTGCACAAACATATACACGCATATACACACATGCACCCTTATACACACACACTGCATGCACACACATACATATACATACACATATACACACAGCACCCTCATACATACACACACACTTTATGTACACACCCACACACACATGCATATACACACAAACATATATATATATATACACCACCCACACATGCACCCTTGTACATACACATAACACACATATATTTACATGTGTACAAGCAAACACACACAACACACACTCATACACATGCATATACACACACAACATGCAGACACTCATACATACACACACTTATGCACACATACACACACGTATATATATATATATATATATATATATATATATATATATACAGTACATGCACAAACACACACAACACACAAACATATAATACATGCATATACACACACACACACATATACACACACAACACACATGGCCATACACTGAGGGAGAACATTATCAATATTGAGCGAGGTAAGTCCTCCTGAGAGGGTGGCTCTATCTATGATCTATTTCAGTCAGACTGCTGTGCTGTGTCACTCACACTACCACTGTCTAATTTGCTATGCAGCACTACCCCTGTCTGATTTGCTATGCTGCACTATCACTGTCTGATTTGCTATGCTGCACTATCACTGTCTGATTTGCTATGCTGCACTACCACTGTTGGATTTGAATTTAGCCACCAATCAGCAAGCACTACCCAGGTGCTGAACCAAAAATGGGTCGGCTCCTAAGCTTACATTCCTGCTTTTTAAGATACCTGCTTTTTAAGATACCAGACTGCTGTGCTGTGTCACTCACACTACCACTGTCTAATTTGCTATGCTGCACTATCACTGTCTGATTTGCTATGCTGCACTACCACTGTCTAATTTGCTATGCAGTACTACCCCTGTCTAATTTGCTATGCTGCACTATCACTGTCTGATTTGCTATGCTGCATTATCACTGTCTGATTTGCTATGCTGCCCTATCACTGTCTGATTTGCTATGCTGCCCTATCACTGTCTGATTTGCTATGCTGCACTATCACTGTTTGATTTGCTATGCTGCACTATCACTGTTTGATTTGCTATGCAGTTCTACCACTGTCTAATTTGCTATGAAGCACTACCCCTGTCTGATTTGCTATGCTGCACTATCACTGTCTGATTTGCTATGCTGCACTACTACTGTCTGATTTGCTATGCTGCACTACCACTGTTGGATTTGAATTTAGCCACCAATCAGCAAGCACTACCCAGGTGCTGAACCAAAAATGGGTCGGCTCCTAAGCTTACATTCCTGCTTTTTAAGATACCAAGAGAACAAAGAAAACTTGATAATAGAAGTTAATTAAAAAGTTGCTTAAAATGTCATGCTCTATCTGAATCATGATAGAAAAAAAATGTGGTTTTCATATCCCTTTAACTAGCAATGGGATGGTATGTAATGGGGGTGGGCCGGCAAAATGTATCTTCGCCTGTGTGGCCAAAAATCCTAGCACCGGCCCTGCCCTTATCTTATATGTGTCTGTAAACCAAAGCTCAATACTTAGATAGAACAATGCAAAATTATAATTTTATTAGTTATTTCTCTCTTTCTGCTGGCTGTGTTTACATTGCGTGTCAATAACTTGGATTTTAGGTGGGGATACCACAGGCTAAAATCAGCTATTTCAGATGCCGAAATAAGGGTAAATAAGCTACTTGTAAACAATTTAATACACTCCAGCAGGTAAAATGGATTATTGGAAACAAACTAAAGGGGAGAATATTTTTGGATAAACTATCCCTTTAATATAGTTACAAGGGCATAGTTTTCATTGCTGTTGTAAACTATACAAACTGATGGCAACATAAAGCATCTACATACTGTACATTTAAAGAGATATGACACCAAATTGTTTTCTTTTATGATTCAGATATGGCATGTTATTTTAAGCAACTTTTTAATTTACTCCTATTATACATTTTTATTTGTTTACTTGATATATTTATTTGAAAAGCAGGAATGTAAGAGTAGGAGCCGGCCCATTTTTGGTTAAGAACCTGGGTAGCTCTTGTGATTGGTGGCTAAATGTAGCCACCAATCAACAAGCGCTACCCAGGAAGTACCTTTAAGTGGCAAACTGCCATAGAAAGCAGCTCTCTAGAAAAACAACATTTCACATGGGAGAGAAAATTCAACACACGCCACATAACAGATTTTTTTCAGCTAATAATATTCAAATGTTAGTATTTTCAGTGTATTTTAACTTGTATTTGCTTTTAGTTTTGCATACTTGCTTTTTTCTTTCATAAAGGTGTTGAGAGTCCATGAGCCATGACTCCTGGGAATTCCACTCCTGGCCACTAGGAGAAGGCAAAGATTCCAAAAACTTAATCCCTCCCACCTTTCTGGTATGTTAAACTTATCTTTGCCTCCCAGGAGCAGGTGAAGAATTGAGGTGCTCCAGATTCTTCATTGAGAGGTCTCATCAGATTGATTTGAGGCCCATTATCCCCCTCAGGGAGTTGCTACTTCAGAAAGAGGGGAGAATGGGCAGGGAAACATTTACAGCCAGTGAGGAGTTAGTTGCAAGCCTGCCACAGGTGTCACAGGTAGTGATGTCGCGAATAGTTCGCCGGCGAATAGTTCCCTGTGATACCTCAGTCTGCTTGTGTAATCTAATTGCAGTTGCCTGCCTGCCAGCGTGTGTGCAAGGCCCACTTGCCCAGTGCCACCACTCATATCTGGTGTAACAGTAGTGTAAATTTAAAAAAAAAAAACTTTTTTTACTTTGAAACATCAGTCTGCTAGTGTAATCTAATTGCAATTGCCTGCCTGCCAGCGTGTGTGCCAGGCCCACTTGCCCAGTGCCACCACTCATATCTGGTGTAACAGTAGTGTAAATTTAAAAAAATAAAACTTTTTTGACTGTGAAACATCAGTCTGCTAGTGTAATCTAATTGCAGTTGCCTGCCTGCCAGCGTGTGTGCCAGGCTCACAGCGTATACTATGCCCACTTGCCCAGTGCCCCCACTCATATCTGATGTAGCAGTAATGTAAATTAAAAAAAAAAAACTTTTTTGACTGTGAAACATCAGTCTGCTTGTGTAATCTAATTGCAGTTGCCTGCCAGCGTGTGTGCCAGGCCCACTTGCCCAGTGC
The DNA here is from genome assembly GCF_027579735.1 of Bombina bombina. Lineage (NCBI taxonomy): Eukaryota > Metazoa > Chordata > Amphibia > Anura > Bombinatoridae > Bombina > Bombina bombina. The sequence goes on along the minus strand of NC_069501.1, from coordinate 428,513,332 downwards.
CACCACTCATATCTGGTGTAACAGTAGTGTAAATTTAAAAAAAAAAAACTTTTTTGACTGTGAAACATCAGTCTGCTAGTGTAATCTAATTGCCGTTGTCTGCCTGCCAGCGTGTGTGCCAGGCTCACAGCGTATACTGTGCCCACTTGCCCAGTGCCCCCACTCATATCTGGTGTAACAGTAGTGTAAATTTAAAAAAAAAAAACTTTTTTGACTGTGAAACATCAGTCTGCTAGTGTAATCTAATTGCAGTTGCCTGCCTGCCAGCGTGTGTGCCAGTCTCACAGCGTATACTGTGCCCACTTGCCCAGTGCCCCCACTCATATCTGGTGTAACAGTAGTGTATATTTAAAAAAAAAAAACTTTTTTGACTGTGAAACATCAGTCTGCTTTTGTAATCTAATTGCAGTTGCCTGCCTGCCAGCGCGTGTGCCAGGCCCACTTGCCCAGTGCCACCACTCATATCTGGTGTAACAGTAGTGTAAATTTTAAAAAAATAAAACTTTTTTGACTGTGAAACATCAGTCTGCTAGTGTAATCAAATTGCAGTTGCCTGCCTGCCAGCGTGTGTGCCAGGCTCAGTGTATACTGTGCCCACTTGCCCAGTGCCCCCACTCATATCTGGTGTAACAGTAGTGTATATTAAAAAAACAAAAACTTTTTTGACTGTGAAACATCAGTCTGCTTGTGTAATCTAATTGCAGTTGCCTGCCTGCCAGCGTGTGTGCCAGGCTCACAGCGTATACTGTGCCCACTTGCCCAGTGCCCCCACTCATATCTGGTGTAACAGTAGTGTAAATTTAAAAAAAAACAACTTTTTTGACTGTGAAACATCAGTCTGCTTGTGTAATCTAATTGCAGTTGCCTGCCTGCCACCATGTGTGCCAGGCTCACAGCGTATACTGTGCCCACTTGCCCAGTGCCACCATATCTTGTTTAATTGTAGTGTAAGTGTACATTTAAAAACAAAAAAAACTTTTTGGACTGTGAAACATCAGTCTGCTTTTTTGTTTCAGGCTCACAGCTTATACTGGGCCCACTTGCCCAGTGCCACGACTCATATCTTGATTAATAGTAGTGTAAGTGTACATTTAAAATCAAAAAAAACTTTTTGGACTGTGAAACATCAGTCTGCTTTTATGTTTCAGGCTCACAGCTTATACTGGGCCCATTTGCCCAGTGCCACCACTCATATCTTGTTTAATAGTAGTGTAAGTGTACATTTTAAAAAAAATGACAGGCAGAGGCAGGCCACCCCACAAGTGCCTTCGTGGTCGTGGTGCTGTGATTCCCTTTGGTACTAGAATAATGCCCAGTGTTCAGAGGCCACGTCCCATGAACTCGAAAAGTTCTGAGGATAACATAGTTGACTTTATAACACAGGACACCCAATCTTCTATAGCTTCCGCTCTGAACCTTGACGCACCATCCTCCTCCAGCTTATCTTCGGGCACCTCTCAGGTTACCACTCGGCCGCCTGCCGCCACCACCAACACTAGCACCACAGCCGCTTCACTTGATCTGTCAGGAGTTTTTTACACATCAGTTGGAAGAAATGAGTGATGCGCAACCATCATTGACAGAGGATGTAGATAACAGTGATATGTCTCAGTCAGGCAGCATTACAGACATGGACGTACGGTGTGATGATGATGATATTGTACCAGCTGCTGCTTCCTTTGTTGATTTGTCAGATACAAGTGAAGCGGTTGATGATGACGATGTGTCCGTGGATGTCACGTGGGTGCCCGCTAGAAGAGAAGAAGAACAGGGGGAAAGTTCAGATGGGGAGACAGAGAGGAGGAGGAGGAGGAGACGAGTTGGAAGCAGGGGGAGGTCGTCGCAAGGAGCTAGTGGCACAGTCAGACAGCATGCATCGGCACCCGGGGTCAGCCAGACAGCACGCCAATCAACGTATGCTGTTGCCACCACCAGAATGCCGTCATCGCAGAGCTCAGCAGTGTGGCATTTTTTTTGTGTGTCTGCCTCTGACAACAGCGATGCCAATTGCAACCTGTGCCAAAAGAAACTGAGTCGTGGGAAGTCCAACACCCACCTAGGTACAGCTGCTTTGTGAAGGCACATGATCGCACATCACAAACACCTATGGGATCAACACATGAGTAGAAGCAGCACACAAACTCAAAGCCGCCATCCTCCTCCTGGTCCAGCATCTTCAGCCATGTCAACCACTGCTGTCCTCCCTGCCCCCTCTCAACCATCCGCCACTCTGTCTCTCTTCCGGAGCAGTTCCTGCTCATCTGCCCACTGTCAGGTGTCTGTCAAGGACATCACTTTATGCCACAAACATAACGGGGTCAAACAAAAACATATATGTGGGTAGTCAAACCTAGACAGTCTTATTTTTACAGAAAATACTCTGTAAATTTAACTAAGAGGGGATAGATAATTATAAGGACCCATCGAGTGTCACAAAGAATTTGAACACGCCTGCTAAAATATAGCACAATATAAACAGAAAAGTGTAATACTCTATCTATGTATTTCAACTAGATAAAGATTGACACAAGTTGAAAAAAAGTCTTGCTTGGTAAAAGACACGCACCTCAAGCAATATCATGTAGCAGCACCTTACTGGGCCAGAAATCTGAGTGTGTTACCTACAATGAAATTTACCATATTATTCTAAATACATATATATTAGAGAACAAGGTAGAAACCATAAACATCTCCCTGCCTAACATTAAGTATATATATTTGTTTACCTCGGATGAAATACATATTAAAAAGAAACGTACATTAAACGTTATCTTGCCTTTAGTGGCTGAATTCTGTGAATCAAATAAATTAGCTAAGGGGAGAAAAACTTTATTGTCAAATCTAATCTGTGGAGTACAATAATAAACCACGGTGTAATATATAAAAAAACTTGTATGTGTCCATCTCAAATACAGTAAATTTTCAATTTCAAAATTAAAAAACTAGAACAACGTGTAACATAATCTATTTGGAATCTGGGTAACACTCCAATAAGAGAAAGTGTGACACATACAAAAGGAGAAACAACATAAAATAACATTACAACGTATTCCAACCAAATAATTTAGATACTGAATACCACCCTCTCGACTATTAGATACACATTTCTTATTGTTCAACAGCCATAACTAAAGTTAGGGTGTATAGGGATTAATCACTAAAAGACCACCCACTATTAGTAGATTCTAAGGACTTTGATATTGCTATTAACAGTCAATCCAATAGACCCACGCACAACAACAGTTCTTTAAGACACCTGGTATTATCCATACCCACATTCTACATACTGACTCTGCAGACTATTCAATACTGACAACATACTCAATAAGTCAGTGTTGTAGACATCACCTACTAATGACCCCAGATCAACTACCCAAATACTCTCCTTTGTTGAATAAAACATAGTTTCTATTTCGAGCTAGTGTTTTTAACTATATGTAGTTTTCCGCTAATTTTAGCACTGTTTAATCAATAAATGTTAAGTTTTAATCTAGTGTAGTTTTTGTATACCTTGAGAAAGTTATCATTTCAATCACTGATTAGTCTTTTTGTAATACGTGGTTAATTCCAGTTCATTCACAAAGCTCACGAGTGCTATTCGTGTACAACTCCTAGTGGTTATTAATTTAACCACGCTCAGTCTTCCAAATTGCAACTAAGTACACAGCACCGCAGACTCCAGCATTATATACTATTACATCTGGAAATTATCCCAGAAGTAGCTACAGTAACGAGATCCTGAGCTTAGCCTTAAGTGAAAGTGTAGTGCCATTGGTCTCCCCCTCTTTTCTTTTAAAGTAATACAATACCTGAAATTCAGGAATTTTCACCAATAGAGCACACAAACTAACCTCTAACAAAAGACTATAATCAATTTAAATGGAAAAACAGATAAATACAGTTCTCAAAAAACAATGTCATCTAAATGGGAAGCAGATAGACTCTCCAGACAGCAAAAGAGAGAGGCTGATCTGGATGAGGTCTTTAAAAACCCTCAAACTATAATAACAAACATACAAGATAAAATGAATTCAGCCTTAAAAAACATCCACAAAGCCATGCACAAACAAGACAAACTGTGGTGGAACCACCACTTTTTTGAAAAGTATTTAGAACATAAACTTATTCCCAGGGGCTTACGTATACAACTATTTCCTGCCTTTGAATTTCGGAATCCTAATCTAAGCACAGAATGGGAAGAAGCATTAAGTGAGTGCTCAGTCAAATTAATGAAAATTCTGATCAAACACGATAAGTCGGAGTATGACCTATTGGAAACAGAAATACAAAATCAAAACTTATTGTTGAAGGAATTTGAAACTAATAAAGACTTCGAAAACATGTATAAAAAATACCAACAAGAACTAGAAAAATACGAACAGGAAATAAAACAAACTAAACAAGGAAAATTAAGCAGGGACAAGTCAGATTATGAAAACAAACGGGTGTATAAGTGGAGAAGAAAAACCAACACCAATCCAAACAGGCAATCACGAGTAAATGTAATACAAAGTGACATTTCAGATACGGAAGGTGAGGAATCAGAGAGTACAGATACTGAAGCAGAACCAGGAACATCTACCTCACACATAAGTACACTTCCCAACAGAAATAAACGGAAGAATTTTTTAGAGGAAACCGCCTCTTCAGACAAAAGCATACCAGAAGAGGCAGGGGGAAAAACAAAAAGACAGATGAGGAGTCGATCACAAAACAGAACCTACAAGCAGGGACAGACTCCATACCGGAGACCGCCGAGCCCATTCTCGCAAATCAAGATGAAACAATGAGAATAATAAACCTCTCTGACAAAATCCTAACCATTCATCACAGTAATGTGCTCTCAAAAGGTCTATCATTTTGTCCTACGCCAACAATGGATAAATTTGACATAATAAAAGATCTTCAACTATTTCTGCGAAAACTAACACTGAAAAGGTTATATAACAAAACAACAGATCCTATGAACACAGAGGACTGGACCCAGGAAGAACAAAATTGCCTTGAAACTTTGGAAGAACTCTTAAAAGAAAACGAACCAGCTGAACAAAAACAGTGGAGAGAGAAAATGAAAAATAAATCTAAATATATGCCCAAGTCACAAGACTGTCCCCAAATAGAAGTCTTTAATCAATTGGTATGCTCAAAAATAATGCAAATGGAGGAAACCCAAACCGAAAAAAACTTAACTAAACATGAACTGAAGGCCCTAGATGAAATGAAAAGATGGGATGATGTCATCATCAGAAACTCTGACAAGGGCGGAAATGTGGTCATTTGGCCAGTTAAACTATACCTCCAAGAAGCAGAAAAACAATTGAATGACAAAACCTGTTATCAAAAATTAAACTATAACCCAATTCAAGAGCATTCACAGAAATACAATAAGCTCATTGATTTTGCTAAAAAACAAAAAATTATATCATCTAAAGAACATTCCTTCCTAAAAAATTCGGAACCTACGATACCAACCTTCTACCTAATTCCGAAAGTGCACAAAAACATCAAACAACCTCCGGGATGCCCAATTATTTCGGGAATAAACAGTTTAACAGAAAAGGCGAGTCAGTATGTCGACTTCAGATTGAGATAATATTTACCCCAATTAAGCTCTTATGTACAAGACACTCGTGATGTCCTTAATCAACTACTCAATATTCAGGTTGCTCCGTCCACTTGGTTAGTAACCGCGGATGTCGAGTCACTCTACACCTGTATTCAACATAATTTGGGCTTAGAAGCAACTGAATACTTTCTCAAAATGGGTTCTGAAGAAAATAATGAACATGACCAATTCATTCTTCAACTACTCAAGTTTGTCTTAACGCATAATACTTTTACATTCAACCATCAATTTTACCTACAGATCCGAGGAACAGCCATGGGGACCTCCTGTGCTCCCACATATGCCAATCTATTTTTAGGTTGGTGGGAGCACAGTGTAGTGTTTACAGATACCAATGATAGATTCCTAAAATACATACCCATGTGGCTGCTTTACATTGATGATGTGCTGTTCCTGTGGGAAGGCTCAAAAGAAGAACTTGATACATTCCTCCAAGTATTAAATAACAACAAGTTAAACATCAAGTTAACACATGAAGCTGATCTAAAATCAATCACCTTTCTTGACCTTGTAATAACTAAAGACGAACAAGGAAATTTGTGTACCGATGTCCATCGTAAGAAAACAGCAACAAACAGTCTACTACAAAGCACGAGTGCACATGCACCTAGCACTATAAGAGCTCTACCGATAGGAGAATTTCTGCGAATGCGCAGAAATTGCTCAAATGAAGAAAATTACAACCAAAGAGCTAAGGAATTAAAAGAAAGACTTATAACACGTGGGTACAGCAAACGGTCAATAAAAAAAGCAGAATACAGGGCACGATTGACAAAAAGGACCACATTACTCGAAAATAAACCTAAGAAGAGCGACAACAAAGTAAGATTTATAACCACTTACAACCCAAATTCCAGGATGATCACGAATATGATCAATGAACACTGGCACATCCTGAAATCAGACCCAATTCTGGGTAAAATATTAGAAGAAAGGGTACAAGTAGGATACAAAAGAGCTAAAAATCTGAAGGACTTGGTAAGTCCAAGCCACTTCCAAGGTCCAAAAACAAGAAATGCCCTTAAACCTGGTACATTCAAATGTGGGACTTGTAGTACCTGCAGCTTCATGTTAAAAATTGACACTGTCACAGACAGATTTGACAGGAAACATAAAATTAATAAGCATATCAATTGCCATACTGAAGGGGTAATCTATGCCCTTAAATGTAAATGCAGGAAATATTACGTTGGAATGACGTCAAGAAAAATAAGAACCAGACTCCAAGAACACCTAAGGAACATTAAAAACGCAGACAAGGATCTTAAAGAAGGTAGAAAAATCACCTCAGTGGCCAGACACTTCCTCAAGCATCATCAATCTAAACAAAATGAACTGAAATGCTTCGGCCTACAGAAAATCTCTTTAGGCATTAGGGGAGGCGATCTGGAAACCAAATTACTTCAAGCTGAAACAAAGTGGATATTTTTACTGAATAGTGTTCAACCTTATGGTCTAAATGAACAAAACAATTATAGCTCTTTTCTTTAAGAAATAACAAAAATCCAAAAAAATTTGGAAAGATACAGACAGTTCACCAAAGTTATACAGAAAATCTTACGTTAATGTCTTAAGAATTAAGTACAAGATTTAAGACAAAACTAAGTTCATTAAACAAAAGGTTAAACCAATATTCATATCCTTCTATCTTTAACTTTTATAGATGCAGGAGATATCTATATATTTAACAAGTTGAATGCTAAGGAAAGCTATAACTAAAAATTATTCTTCTAGTAATCTTGCCAATCAAGAAGAATAACAATGCTCCCAAACATGGAGATCACCGTCAAAGTGAGAAGCCCTTATGCATATTACAAAATAGGGGCATTATAATAATACACAATTTTATTTTAAAAGAATAATTATTTTTTACTTTTTATTTAAAACATTCACATTTCACGTCACCTAAGGGTGTACAGCTCTTCTTTTTTAAAGTCACCTTAAATGTTCACTATTAGGGTAATTTCTTCACACACACAGCAATCACGAGTAAAATAATACTTCGCAAACATCTATTATAGTCACTGGGCACAATAAAAGACTTAAAATAATGACATCACTCACATTATTAATTCTAAAGAGAAATCACACAGTGTAAATTCCTGCACAATAATCCCACAATGGACTTATAAGATATAAGATGGGATTCACATAATTAAAGGACACTGCTTGTCTATCAACATGATTATAAGGGTTAAATTACAGTAGCAAACACTTTTCACAGTCACTACAAGTTTTTTCTTTGAATTTTTTCAAACACTAAGTAATAATGATACCAAAAACAATCTCAAAATGACTCCACTTCATGTCTGAAGAATGTTTTAACAAAAGCTAGAATTAGCTATCGCAAACTACTTAAGCAAAAATATTATATTTAAGAGTAGCAGATTCTAATATGAATCGACTTCCAGGATATAGAAACAAGAAAATGCTATTAGAATCACTAGATCATCTATATGAGATTAATAGAGAAGAGAACTTAAGATACTTTGATCATTATGTGGCTTTAATACATAACAATTAAATAATCACTAAGTCATAGCTAGAGGATAAACATATAAGAAATATACCTACAAATGTCTCCGAAATCCAGCTAAAAAATAAGAAAGAATGGAGAAAGAAAAATTATCGCTGAACGCATAAAACTACAATACCCAGAATACATGCAGACCACGTCAAACAGCACGCACGGGGGATTCTGCTTCCCATTGGATGGAATCAATTACCTACAGGGTTTAAATATCGCATACAAACAGTGCACTCGCGATAACCCTTTGAAAAAGCCGGAGTTTACGGCGAAACATGTTAGGGATTCAGGGAAATGGTGAGGAGTCTTAGCGAGCTCCTGTGTTTTAGTTGCTAGCTTCGATTAGTGCTATGTTAAAAACCATAAAGGCTATCTATTAGTAGGGATGGGCGAATGTTTCGCAACATTCGAAAAACGGCACGAATTTTAACACATTCGTTCGTTCGAATCGAATTTCGAATGTTTACATAACATTCTAACATTCGATTTTCGAATATTCCGTTTTGAATTTTACGATTACATTCGAAAATATTCGAATTCGAAAAATTCGAATTTAGATTGTAATAGTATTTCTAATGCTTTTTCTTTTAATGCAATATTCGAATTCGAAAAATTCGAATTTAGATTGTAATAGTATTTCTAATGCTTTTTCTTTAAATGTAATATTCGAATTATGCAATACGTGTATTCGAATTCGAAAAATTCGAATTTAGATTGTAATAGTATTTCTAATGCTTTTTCTTTAAATGTAATATTCGAATTATGCAATACGTGTATTCGAATTCGAAAAATTCGAATTTAGATTGTAATAGTATTTCTAATGCTTTTTCTTTAAATGTAATATTCGAATTATGCAATACGTGTATTCGAATTCGAAAAATTCGAATTTAGATTGTAAAAGTATTTCTAATGCTTTTTCTTTAAATGTAATATTCGAATTATGCAATACGTGTATTCGAATTCGAAAAATTCGAATTTAGATTGTAATAGTATTTCTAATGCTTTTAAATGTAATATTCGAATTATGCAATATTCGAATTCGAAAAATTCGAATTTAGATTGTAATAGTATTTCTAATGCTTTTTCTTTAAATGTAATATTCGAATTATGCAATATTCGAATTCGAAAAATTCGAATTTAGATTGTAATAGTATTTCTAATGCTTTTTCTTTAAATGTAATATTCGAATTATGCAATACGTGTATTCGAATTCGAAAAATTCGAATTTAGATTGTAATAGTATTTCTAATGCTTTTTCTTTAAATGTAATATTCGAATTATGCAATATTCGAATTCGAAAAATTCGAATTTAGATTGTAATAGTATTTCTAATGCTTTTTCTTTAAATGTAATATTCGAATTATGCAATACGTGTATTCGAATTCGAAAAATTCGAATTTAGATTGTAATAGTATTTCTAATGCTTTTAAATGTAATATTCGAATTATGCAATATTCGAATTCGAAAAATTCGAATTTATATTCGAATTCGAAAAATTCGAATTTATATTCGAATTCGAAAAATTCGAATTTCGAATGTAGACATTCGATATAATTATAAACATTCGAATTCGAAAGTGACATTCGAAAACTGTAAATAACATTTGATTTTCGAATTTTTAAGAATATTCGTTCTTATCGACATTCAAATTTAGAATTCGAATTTCGGTAATAACATTCGTTCTACATTCGAAATTCGAAAATTTGCACATTCGCCCATCCCTATCTATTAGGATATAGCCGTTATTATATGTATTAAAAGGAGAACCAGAACTCATATAATTAGACCGGCTTTTTTAGAGAGTGGCTGCTACCCAATTTGCAATTACTGCTGGGGAACCATATTGCCACCCCGGCAATCTAACCAACAACAAAAAGCCACTTCATTTTTACAAAATAACATTAGCCGAGTCACAGGTATGACTGTTTCAGGAGCTCTATAGTACCTTACTATCACCGGCAAATCAGACTGTTACACCGGTGTTAAATGATATAATAATATGAGCGCTGAATCCTGACTCAATAGCCATACCGGACAGGCTAACAATACAGGCACTGCTGTCTAAATATTTAACCGTTACTGGGATGCTGACAGGCACTAACGGAGACTTAAGTTTAACAGCAAAGCGCCAAACAAAAACCATATAAATACCGGACGTTACCGGACAAGTGAACACAAAAACCGAGTCTATAATTACATGCCACAAACATAACGGGGTCAAACAAAAACATATATGTGGGTAGTCAAACCTAGACAGTCTTATTTTTACAGAAAATACTCTGTAAATTTAACTAAGAGGGGATAGATAATTATAAGGACCCATCGAGTGTCACAAAGAATTTGAACACGCCTGCTAAAATATAGCACAATATAAACAGAAAAGTGTAATACTCTATCTATGTATTTCAACTAGATAAAGATTGACACAAGTTGAAAAAAAGTCTTGCTTGGTAAAAGACACGCACCTCAAGCAATATCATGTAGCAGCACCTTACTGGGCCAGAAATCTGAGTGTGTTACCTACAATGAAATTTACCATATTATTCTAAATACATATATATTAGAGAACAAGGTAGAAACCATAAACATCTCCCTGCCTAACATTAAGTATATATATTTGTTTACCTCGGATGAAATACATATTAAAAAGAAACGTACATTAAACGTTATCTTGCCTTTAGTGGCTGAATTCTGTGAATCAAATAAATTAGCTAAGGGGAGAAAAACTTTATTGTCAAATCTAATCTGTGGAGTACAATAATAAACCACGGTGTAATATATAAAAAAACTTGTATGTGTCCATCTCAAATACAGTAAATTTTCAATTTCAAAATTAAAAAACTAGAACAACGTGTAACATAATCTATTTGGAATCTGGGTAACACTCCAATAAGAGAAAGTGTGACACATACAAAAAAGGAGAAACAACATAAAATAACATTACAACGTATTCCAACCAAATAATTTAGATACTGAATACCACCCTCTCGACTATTAGATACACATTTCTTATTGTTCAACAGCCATAACTAAAGTTAGGGTGTATAGGGATTAATCACTAAAAGACCACCCACTATTAGTAGATTCTAAGGACTTTGATATTGCTATTAACAGTCAATCCAATAGACCCACGCACAACAACAGTTCTTTAAGACACCTGGTATTATCCATACCCACATTCTACATACTGACTCTGCAGACTATTCAATACTGACAACATACTCAATAAGTCAGTGTTGTAGACATCACCTACTAATGACCCCAGATCAACTACCCAAATACTCTCCTTTGTTGAATAAAACATAGTTTCTATTTCGAGCTAGTGTTTTTAACTATATGTAGTTTTCCGCTAATTTTAGCACTGTTTAATCAATAAATGTTAAGTTTTAATCTAGTGTAGTTTTTGTATACCTTGAGAAAGTTATCATTTCAATCACTGATTAGTCTTTTTGTAATACGTGGTTAATTCCAGTTCATTCACAAAGCTCACGAGTGCTATTCGTGTACAACTCCTAGTGGTTATTAATTTAACCACGCTCAGTCTTCCAAATTGCAACTAAGTACACAGCACCGCAGACTCCAGCATTATATACTATTACATCTGGAAATTATCCCAGAAGTAGCTACAGTAACGAGATCCTGAGCTTAGCCTTAAGTGAAAGTGTAGTGCCATTGGTCTCCCCCTCTTGTCTGTCAAGGACATGTTTGAGCATAAGAAGCCAAGGTCACAAAATCACCCCCTTGCCCGGCGTCTGACAGCTGGCTTGTCTGAACTCTTAGCCCGCCAACTTTTACCATACAAGCTGGTGGAGTCTGAGGCGTTCAAAAAATTTGTAGCTATTGGGACACCGCAGTGGAAGGTACCCGGCCAAAATTTCTTTGCACAAAAGGCAATCCCCAACCTGTACTCGATTGTGCGTAAGGAAGTAATGGCATGTCTGGCACACAGTGTTGGGGCAAGGGTCTGACCACTGATAGCTGGTCTGCAAAGCATGGTCAGGGCAGGTATATCACCTACACTGCGCATTGGGTAAACCTGCTGACAGCTGCCAAGCATGGAATGCGTGGCTCTGCAGAGGAGGAGTTGGTGACACCGTGACGACTTGCAGGCAGGCCTGCTGCCACCTACTCTATTCCTCCTACTCCATCCTCTTCCATAACCTCCTCGGCTGAGTCCTCTTCTGCTGCTGTGTCTTGCTCCACATCAACGGCACCCCCCCAGCTCCGCAGGTACTATTCCACATCCCGGATATGGCAGTGTCACGCCGTCTTGGGGTTGACTTGCCTGAAAGCAGAGAGTCACACCGGACCAGCACTCCTGTCCGCCCTGAACGTACATGTGGATCAGTGGCTGTCTCCGCACCAACTGGAGATCGGCAAAGTGGTTTCTGACAACGGAAGTAATTTGGTGGCGGCATTGAAATTGGGCAAGTTGACACATGTGCCGTGCATGGCACATGTGTGTAATCTGATCGTACAACGCTTTGTGCATAAGTACCCAGGCTTACAGGACGTCCTGAAGCAGGCCAGGAAGGTGTGTGGCCATTTGAGGCGTTCCTACATGGCCATGGCGCACTTTTACGATATCCAGCGGCGAAACAACATGCCAGTGAGGTGCTTGATTTGCGACAGACCGACACATTGGAATTCAACACTCGGAATGTTTGACCGCCTTCCCCAACAAGAAAAAGCTGTTAACGAGTATTTGTATGACCAGGGTGCTAGGACAGCCTCTGCGGAGTTGGGAATTTTTTACCCACGTTACTGGGCACTCATGCGCTTTGCCTGTAGGCTCATGCATCCTTTTGAGGAGGTGACAAACCTAGTCAGTCGCACCGAAGGCACCATCAGCAACATCATACCATTTGTTTTCTTCCTGGAGCGTGCCCTGCGAAGAGTGCTGGATCAGGCCGTAGATGAGCGTGAAGAGGAAGAGTTGTGGTCACCATCACCACCAGAAACAGCCTTATCAGCATCGCTTGCTGGACCAGCGGCAACGCTGAAGAGGATTGTGAGGAAGAGGAGTCAGAGGAGGAATGTGGCTTTGAGGAGGAGGAGGAAGGTCCCAGGGTGCTCGTTGTTACCTATCTGGTACCCGTGGTGTTATACGTTGCTGGGGGGAAGGAGATACCTTCAGTGAGATCACTGAGGACGAGGAACGGGACATGAGTAGCTCGGCATCCAACCTTGTGCAAATGGGGTCTTTAATGCTGTCGTGCCTGTTGAGTGACCCTCGTATAAAAAAGCTGAAGGAGAACGACCTGTACTGGGTGTCCACGCTACTAGACCCCCGGTATAAGCATAAAGTGCCTGAAATGTTACTGAATTACCGCAAGTTGGAAAGGATGCAGCAGTTCCAAACTAAATTAAAAAGTATGCTTTACACAGCGTATAAGGGTGATGTCACAGCACAACAGGAATCTAACAGTGGAAGAGGTGAAAGTAATCCTACGACTCCCACGACCACGCCGGCAAGGACAGGACGCTTTACAGACGTGTTGTTGATGGAGGACATGCGGAGCTTTTTAACTCCTATGCATCGCCACAGCCCTTCGGGGTCCACCCTCAGAGAACGACTCGACCGACAGGTAGCAGACTACCTCGCCTTAACTGCAGATCTCGACACTCAGAGGAGCGATGAACCCCTTGACTACTGGGTGTGCAGGCTTGACCTGTGGCCTGAGCTATCCCAATTTGCAATAGAACTTCTGGCCTGCCCCGCTTCAAGTGTCCTGTCAGAAAGGACCTTCAGTGCAGCAGGAGGTATTGTCACTGAGGAGAGTAGTCGCCTAGGTCAAAAAAGTCTAGATTACCTCACCTTTATTAAGATGAATGAGGGATGGATCCCGAAGGGACTGACATTGGGTGATACATTCGAGTAAAAAAGGCCTGATGAGATGAGCTGCCTTGGGCTAAAAATGGTCCACACGGTGCTGTATTTTATCTTCGAATGCCGGATGACTTGCGTGACTTATCCGCCACCAACTAGGGTTCAAGCCGCAATGTTTTAGAGCACTTTCTGCCTGGGAAACAAACATCAATTTTTCTGGCCACTGCTACAGCGGCTGCAACAATACCTAATTTTTCAGGCATGTATACATGCCTAATTTTTCTGGCCTCTGGTGCAGCACTGTGGCTTCAAAAATCAAACCAATAAAAAAGGCACATAACAGGGATTAAACTGATAGGAATAGTACTACTTAACACACCACTCCTATCTGGTGGCACATTAGATTGCACGCGCAGTGCCCCAAATTTGAAGTAGGAGGACCGACCAAGCATCTTTTTCCATCTCCCGGTTCCTAAAATCCATGCCATATATACGTCCCCTGATAGGGGACGGAACAGGGATTAAACTGATAGGAATAGTAATACTTAACACACCTTATAATAATGCAGAGAGAGGCAATGCAGAGAGAGGAGTCTGAAGAAGAAGAGGAGTCAGAGGAGGAAGGTGGCTTTGAGGAGGTGGAAGACCAAACACAGCAGGCATCCCAGGGGGCTTGTTGTCACCTTTCGGGGACCCTTGGTGTTGTACGTGGCTGGGTGGAGGAAGAGACCTTCAATGACATCAGTGAGGACAAGGAACGGGACATGGCTAGCTTGGTATCCAACCTTGTGCAAATGGGGAGTTTGCGGTTGTACAAATGGACTGTTTGCGGTTGTTTGCGGTGCGTTAAAGGGACAGTCTAGGCCAAAATAAACTTTCATGATTCAGATAGAGCATGTAATTTTAAACAATTTTCCAATTTACTTTTATCACCAATTTTGCTTTGTTCTCTTGGTATTCTTAGTTGAAAGCTTAACCTAGGAGGTTCATATGCTAATTTCTTAGACCTTGAAGCCCACCTCTTTCAGATTGCATTTTAACAGTTTTTCACCACTAGAGGGTGTTATTTCACGTATTTCATATAGATAACACTTGCAGAGGCTTAGATACAAGATAATCACAGAGGTTAAAAGTATATTATTATAAATGTGTTAGTTATGCAAAACTGGGAAATGGGTAATAAAGGTATTATCTATCTTTTAAAACAATAAAAATTCTGGTGTAGACTGTCCCTTTAAACAGGGAGTTTGGTCTGTCACTGTGAAGCGGGCGTAACCCTTACACTACCTGATCGATACAACATCATACCTGATGTTTTAAAGCACTTTATTCCAAACAATTTAGGAATGTTAGGTGATTTATGCTGTTTGTGGCTTAAAACCAGACTCTGCATCAACTATGTAATTTTCCATGGGAGTTTTGCCATGGATCCCCCTCCGGCATGCCACAGTCCGGGTGTTAGTCCCCTTGAAACAACTTTTCCATTACTATTGTGGCCAGAAAGAGTCCCTGTGGGTTTAAAAATTCGCCTGCCCATTGAAGTCAATGGGGGTTCGCCCGGTTCGCCGGGTCGCAAACTTTTGGGGAAGTTCGTGTTCGCTGTTTGCGAACTGAAATTTTTAGGTTTGCGACATCACTAGTCACGGGGACTGATCCCTTAGCCACCTCCTGTTGGGTTGTCGATATACTCCACACATAGATTCTCTGTGCTGTAACATACACAGCACTGGATGGATGCATCTGAGGTAAGTGCAAGCATTTTATGCACTCACATAGCCCACAGGCTATTAGTAGGTACACCAATGTTAAGATACATCATGGCTGGAGACATATATTTAAACCAGATATATACCACTATTTAGTTTGGTTATTTTTTATGTTACATAATAGTCTATTTTTACTTTATTCTGCATGTTCAGCTTTGGGTGCCGGGATAGTGTGCTTTGGAATATGTGGTGCACGTCTATAACGCGCCCGTCAGTCTGAGGTTTTTTTTTGTTAGCACGTGTCCGGCTATGTTTTGCATGCTGAAATAGCAAGCATTGTCTTCTCATGGTTCTTTTAAAATGGATGCTTTTCGGACTATCATTCCTCTTGTTCAACAAGGGCAATAAATATTCACGATAGGTTTGAAGGATGCTTGCCTTCATATTTTAGGATTTTAGACAGTTCTCTAGTTCTTGGGTCCACACAAAGGTCAGATGGTCTCAGATTTTTTTTAGCTTCTTGGCTACAATTTCTGATTCACAAGGCTTACATGAGGCGGGATAGTCTCCCCCAAAACCCATTACAGCCCATTCGTACAGATCAGCTTCCACTCAGGTTTCTTTTGATAATAACTTTCTCTAAATTCTACCATTTTGTTGTTATTGCTTCTTCTGAAGCGAAGCAGCTTTTTATAGGAAAACTCTCCAGGAAGCAGTGTCTGGAAAATAGGTGCCTGTCTTTCAAAAAATATTTTTGTCCTACCCTAATTATTCGTGGACTCCACAGCTTGTGTATTAATTCCCAGGAGTTATGGCTAGTGGACTCTCACCACCTTTATGAAAGAAAACACAATTTATGCTTAGCTAATAAATTAATTTATTATGTGGTGGTGAGAGTTAATTTTTCAATTTGATATGATTACATTTTTCAGGTGGCATTTCCAGTTTGCACCTCATTTTTCTGGCTTTTTCCTTTCCCACCTTTCTAATTCTCCTTGCTTGGCTATAAATAAGACTAACATACCAAAGAGGTGGGAGGGTTTAAGCACTCTTGTAGTTTTAGGAATCTTTGCCTCCTCCTAGTGGCCAGGAGTGGAATTCTCAGGACTCAGTAATGGCTCACCATCATGAAAAAAATTCATTTCTTGGGTAAGTATTAATTGTATTTTTTTATTAGTGTAATAAGTGCTTTGTTTATTGTGAGACAAATTAACCAGCATACAGCAAGGTAAAACAATGGTACCTGGAGTGGTTAAAATACTTTCACCACAGCTGTGAGAGAAATTCAGATGCATAAAAAATATGCCCCTGTCTGGAGATTGCAAGAAACATTTTATACTGAAAAAATAAAAAGTAAAATAATGAATAAATGCACACACCCACTTTGTGCTTCAAATATGATTTATACTTTGAATTTTTAAATTATGATTTTTATTTAGTAATTACGATTTTTAAAGAAGTATGGAACATATTTTTTGATAACCATTTACCATCTGTTTCCTGCTCAGTGGTGCTGAGAGCCACAAGTAAATACTTGGACAGCCAGACGTGACCTGCAGGCTGTAGTTTGGGAGGCTCTGATTCAGTGGCGTATTTAGGTTTTGTGCTGCCCTAGGCACTCAAAATTCTGCTGCCCCACACCCCTCCCCCCCTACGTTTTAGGCTGTTTTTAGGCCACAATATTTTTTGGTCAGAGTATGAAGTGACTTTTTTTTAGGAAATGTTCACCAGGACTTGCATGTGTGTGTATGTGTGTGTGTGTGTGTATATATATATATATATATATATATATATATATAGGTGGTAATGCACCCCTGCTCTGATTTAAATGTTTATTTATGTAATTAAAGTGTTTGGAGGTTTAAACATGTTAAACATAAAGTTAATCAAAATGGTGCAAAAATGATTAGTCATTAATTAATATTAATGATTATGTAAAAACAAACAAGCATTGTTATTATTATATTATAATGCAATACTGTTTATCTGTCATTTAGATCAAAGCCTCTCAAATTATCTGTTATGTACAGTTTTGCTTTTGACGTGCTTGAAAAACTTTAACCCCTTAACGATGAAGGATGTGCCAGGCTTCCAGTGATCGCTTCCAGCCGCTTTCAGGGTATTGCAGTGATGCCTCAATATTGAGGCATCCTGCACTACCCTCTCGTAAGCACTCTGTGGCCCTCTCTGCATCAGCCAGCAATGGTGTCGATCGTTGGTGGTGTGGGAGGGATAGGAGGGAGGTGGGTGGGCAGCCCATCGCTAGAGGAGTTCCAGTGAGAGGTTTGGGAGCACGCATGAGGGGGCGGGAGTGGGTGGGACTGCTACACTATGGAAAATCTTTAGAAAAAAGGGAAGGAGGGAGAGGGGGATAAGTGTTGGAAAAGGGATCTGGGAGGGGAGGGGATAGGGTATTGAGGGGAGGCAGCTACACTACAGAAAAAAATGTTTTTTTAATTTTTATTATATAAAAAGCCTAATATTTAGCAAACTGGGTGCTGGCAGACAGCTGCCAGTACCCATGATGGTGGCAAAAAGGTAGTGGGGGAGGGTTAGAGAGCTGTTTGGGGGGGGGGGGGGATCAGGGAAGTTGGGGGCTAAGGGGGGATCCTACACTGCAGAATATATATATTTAAAAAAGCCTTTTATTTTAGTACTGGCAGACTTTCTGCCAGTACTGAAAATGGGGGTGACAATTGTGGGGTGGGGCAGGGAAGAGAGCTGTTTGAGAGGGGTCAGGGAGGGATCAGGGGGTGGGAGGTGTCAGGTGGGAGGCTGATCTCTACACTAAAGCTGAAATTAACCTTACAAGCTTCCTAATTAACCCCTTCACTGCTGGGCATAATACAAGTGTGGTGCACAGCAGCATTTAGCGGCCTTCTAATTATCAAAAAACAATGCCAAAGCCATATATATCTGCTATTTCTGAACAAAGGGGATCCCAGATAAGCATTTACAACCATCTGTGCCATAATTGCACACGTTGTTTGTAAATAATTTCAGTGAGAACCTAAAGTTTGTAAAAAAGTTAATGATTTTTTTATTTGATCGCATTTGGCGGTGAAATTGTGGCATGAAATATATCAAAATGAGCCTAGATTAATACTTTGGGTTGTCTACTAAAAATATATAGATATCAGTGTTACAATGTAACTATCGGTAATTTTGAGGGGAACAAAATGGTTTGGAAATAGCAAAGTTCTACTTATTGCCCTATAACTTGCAAAAAAGCAAAAAACATTTAAACATTGGGTATTTCTAAACTCAGGACAAAATTTAGAAACTACTTAGCATGGGTGTTTTTTGGTGGTTGTAGATGTGTAACAGATTTTGGGGTTTTAATTTTTTCATCATATTTTATAATTTTTTTATAGTAAATTATACGATATGATGAAAATAATGGTATTTTTAGAAAGTCCATTTGTTGGGGAGAAAAACAGTATATAATATGTGTGGGTACAGTAAATGAGTAATAAAAATTATGAGGATCTGTCACAGAAAATAGCTGAAAATTTAGACTCTTTGAAGAAAGAGATAAAAAATACTAAGAGAAAGAAATACTTCAGGGATCATGATGATTATAAAGAGAGGAAAGAAAGGAATTTTAAAACTAGGAACTCCAGAGTCATTAATTATAACAATAACAATAGAAATAACATAGATAGCCGACACAGTGAGAATAGATCAGGGCACAATAATAGAGTCATGTACAATAATGGTAATAAGAACAGATATTATCAGAACACTTTGGCAAATAGGGAGAGAGAGAATTATTACTCACACAACAATGAGAGAGACTCAAGACAGGGTCACAAAGGGAATGATTACCAGTATGAATCAGATGGAAGTAACCATATACAACACAAAGGGAACTACTTCCGCACAGAACAACAGAGGAAGGATGATTATGACTGGCAACAACCTAGAAATCCCTTCAAAAAACAGAGGGTGTATTATCAGGAAGACATCTCTACACACAATAGATTTGATACCCTAAATAGGTATAACTCAGAAGATGATGAGGAGGTTTTTTTAGAGGCAGGGAAAAGAAAGTACAATCGAACAGATTCAGACCTGTTCAACAAAAGGAGAAGAAATATGGACAGAGTAGAACACTGACAAACAATAAATTCATTAAACCGAAACCTGCTAGAGAAAATGTAACTAAGGAAAAACCGGGCAAAGGTATCTTTAATTTATCTAGAATAACATTAACAGAAGCACAGACTTCAGTCCTGAATAGGGGACTAAATTTTGCCCCCAGCTATAGGATGAATAAATTCGATACTTACATAGGAGTACAAAAATTCATACGCAACCTATGCATTAAAAAGTATTTCTTGAATAGTCCATTTGTAAAAAATAGAATCCCTGAACCCGACAAATACAGACATGCAGAAGTAAAAAACACATCTATATTTAACCCCACTCAATACAAATCAGCCCCAATGGAAACCTTCCTGGAATTAGTGCATAGGGACATCAAACATCTAAAAACAAATTATACATCTAATCTGACCAAGGAGGAACAGGTAGCATTAAAAGAATTACAAAATAATAATGAGATAGTGGTGAAGCCGGCCGACAAGGGCGGAGGCACAGTCATAATGGACAGAAAGAAATATAATGAGGAATGTCTTAGACAGTTGAATGACACAAGTACATACAACAAATTAGATTCTAATCCCACATTTACCTTCAAGAAAAGAATTGAAAAATATCTAAATGAAGGGTTAAAAGAAAGTATTCTAAATAAGAAAGAATATCAATATATATATAATAAATTCCCTAAAACTGCAAATTTCTATGTACTTCCCAAGATCCACAAAGATCAAAAAAAAACCCCAGGGAGACCGATCGTGTCTGGGGTCAATTCACATACTAGCAATTTGTCAGCGTATATAGATACATTTTTGCAAACATATGTCAAAAATACCAAATCATACTTGAAAGACACGATTAGTATATTAAATGACCTTGAACACATCAAATGGAATAAGGACTGGCTATTAGTAACTGGAGATGTAACATCTCTCTACACCATTATAGATAAATAATTAGGTATTACTTCAGTGCAAAATATTTTAAGAGAAGATACTACCCTTGACCCTAGACAATTACACTTTATCCTGGAGGGGATTAGGATTATTCTTGAGACCAATTTTTTTTTGGTTTAATAATGACTATTATCTTCAAATTAGTGGAACGGCGATGGGCACCAGATTTGCGCCCAGCTATGCCAATTTATATATGGCTAATTGGAAAAACATTTACATCTACAATTCCCCCTGGGCGCAATATCTGGTGTCCTATCGTCGTTACATTGATGACCTGTTCCTGATTTGGTCAGGTTCAGAATGTCAGTTGGACGAATTCAAAAAGTATCTGGCAAACAATGAGTTTAATATAGCACTAACATGGACCCATAGTTACACTAGGGTAGAATTTCTCGATTTGGAAATCTATATAGAGAACAACACACTTAAAACAAAAAAAATTTTCAAGAGTATTGATGTGAACAATTATATTAGTCTTGATAGCTGTCACCAGAAACATTGGTTAAAAAATATACCAAAGGGGCAATTTGTTCGTCTGAGACGCAACTGTAGGGACGAGACCGTTTTCCAAACTCAAGCTAAATACTAAAAGATAGATTTAAAGAAAAAAACTATCCTAATGCCTTCCTAGAGGAAAAAATAGAGGAAGTTGCAAAATTAGATAGGAACGAGTTATTACAGTACAAACAGAGAAATAAAGGGATACCGATATTGGATAACACAAAAACAGCAAGTAGACTCATTCTACAACATAGCACCCAAAGTAAAGAAGTCAGAGACATTATACAGAAACATTGGGGTATTCTATTTAGAGACCCAAGTATGGTGGAAATCATAGAGGATAGACCAAATATAATTTTTAAAAAGGTACCTAATTTAAAATTACAACTCTCACACAACATAACAAAAGTGGAAAAAATTAGCCCAAATAACAACTGGTTATCCTCCCCACAAGCTGGCTTCAGAAGATGCCAGTTCTGTAATGCCTGCAAAAAAATGAAGAAGGGACCTAGAGTTTGTAACACATTCCACTCTGCTGATGGCAATAGAACTTATGATATTAATCAGTTTATCACATGTAATAGTAAGAACGTAATATACCTATTACGGTGTTCGTGTAATTTAATTTACATTGGCCGCACTTCCAGGCTTCTGAAAACCAGACTAAATGAGCACATTTACAACATAGAAAAAGGTCTTCAAAAACACTCACTATCAGCACATTTCGATAGAAAACACAATAGGAGAATAGAAGATCTCGATTTTCTCGGTATTAGGAAGATAGAATGTAGCTGGAGAGGAGGTGATGTACAAAATCAGTTGGGTCGTCTTGAGATGAAATGGATCCATATTATGGACAGTTTCATACCGAACGGCCTTAATAAGGACTTTGAGTTACATCATTTCTTATAAAGATACAACTCAGCTTCCATCATTGTTAAATTCTCTCACTCACTTAAGACATCTCTATTTATCTTTTTTTGGGTAGATCACAAAATATAAAGAATCATTGATATCTTGATAAGATTTTGTGTCTGACATAATAAATCATGATGTTCAATGCAGCCTGAGAATGTTATCAAATAATATTGTATGTGGGAGATTATTTCTGTACATACTCTGTGTAGATATCTCTCAAAAGTTAATATCTTGTTTTGATCAATATAAGCATGTATATTCCTGTTATGGATAAGAAATATTAGAATATCGGTGAGAAAACTGTGACTTAAGCTGATGTGCTATACAATAATCTAGAAATGACATGAACCGATATGCTATGCAATAGACCGGTTAGCGAATATTGTTTTAAAAAAATGGGATTAGGACGTTTTTAAATGTTGATTTGCGTAAACCAATATTGCCCTTAACATATATATATATATATATTGCTTATAATTTTTGTGTGGAAATATCTGCAATCTAATGAGGAACAATTATGAATATGCCCACTTCTAAAATGGAGGATCCGATACCGGATATCCGGTTCAACAAACCAAAAACATTCAAATAAGACTTTCAGACATGCGCACACCATTCCTTGAAAAAGCTCTTTTGCGAAACGTACGTCGGATACATTGTTTCTTATTCTTTGGCGTCCTTCCAAGAATCTGCACACCAGTAAGGAGAGCAACATATGCTGGACTCTTAAGGGAAGGTTGTGTGGTTAAGTTTCTGCACTCCTTACCACGGTCTCTAGTATTGTGTATAAGCTCAATGTGAGCAATTACTTGATTGTATTGCCGATCCTATTTGTATTTGGTGGTTCCTGCAGCTCTTGTGGCGCTTTTTATACTTGTATTTTAAATAAATCCTTTTTTACAAAAATCCTGTTCAAGCAACTGTTTACCCAACAGTATAACATTGGGTGTGCGCATAAACCTGAGCTTGGCTATAGCTCCATCTCATGTGAGTAAGCATTTGCAAACAAGCATTCTGCATTTTGAAAAAGTTACAGAGTTACGCTATGTGGCATCTCTTTCTTTCTTTTCATATGAGGATCAAAAGAAAATAGAAGCGTGAAGATCTCGAAAGAACACACATATCCTTATAAGAACTTTTATAAGTATTTAGTTTACACTACAGTATACTTTGTTAATCTCCATCTTTGGTTTATTATTTTATCACATTTATTTCACAGTAAATGAGTAAGAGGAAAATTACAGCTAAACACAAACACTGCAAAAATGTAAAAACAGCCCTGGTCCTTAACGGTAAGAACATTACAAAATGGTATGGTCACTAAGAGGTTAAATATCACTAATTTTATGGGTCATTTATGTTAACAAGAAGGTGCAGAAGAAATCAATCACACTCCCAGTGTGTGTGTGGGGGGAGTACAACTATCTCATATACAAAAATAAACCTAAATGTTAATTTCCCCATACTCTGCAGCTGGTAGAACATGTTATTGGAATCATATTAAAGTGACATACTACCCAAACTTGAAAGTGATGCAGCATAGCTGAAATAAGATGAGTCCTGTATATCATCTGAACATCTCTATATAAAAGGAAGATACTTGTGCCCCTTCAAAGAACATGCCTATCAATCAGTGCTGGAGCATGTTCACTAGGGAAATGCACATGGCACCAATATTACATTAAAAAGACTAAAATTACCTTTGAATTAATTTTCCATAGTCTTCTGGGGATGTACAGCTCCACATTACTATTGTGGCTCATATAAGTATGATCAACAGCTTGAACAGAACAGTAGATGGCATCGTAGCAAACATGGGTCTAATCTAATGCCATGTCTTATTGATAGAGACACAGTTGCAGCATACGGACAGCCATGGGTTAACATTAAACTCAAGCCTCACAATAGATCAGTGACTCAAGCACCGTGGCAGCTGTCAAATAATAATAATGTCAGCAATGTCACTTTTATCTCAGCAGTGATCTCAGGACCCATGTTTTGTAAAAGTAATCGTACAACAAGACACAATTTAGTTCAGTAAGGGAGGTTAGGTAAGTACCTGACAGTTATGCACTGGGTATTTCTACTATAAACAAAACTCCCCCTGTGGAAAAAATGTGCACACTAAATGCAGTAGGAAAGAAAGAGCAAGAAAACTGTACATCACTCCCGTTATTCCTGGCCATTTTAGTCTGTAAAAGCACCTTTTTCAATGTATGATAAGTTCATTGTTTACATAAAAGACGTAAAGTGCCACTTGGGTTAATGTAACCAATATGGTATTATGTAAATTATATATGTTTAGGGGAGTGGAACTTTTACTTTGTTAGGTAACAACATTCATACGTTAGTGTGGGGCAACAATACCACCTGCGGATTGCTTGATTAGCATCAGCTACACAACATTCCGGCCTCCCCATGACGTGTGTGATTGGTTGCAATATCATTTATAATTGGGGATTACCAGAGATCAATCTGATGGCATCAGAGAGCAGCAAGCGTTTCTCAGTTCTTAAATCAATTTTGATATATATTTATAATATTTGGGTGTAGATGTCTTTCTTCAGAAGAGGGATCCCAAATGGGTTTGCGTGTAGTCATTCCCAAATTCCTTTGTAGCATCCAGGGTTGACAGTCCTTCTGTTGTGGCCTAAAATACCGTTGTTTCCTCTTTTCAAAAGATTAGTGTTGAATGAATTTTATATCAGGGAACCTTTTTGCATTTCAGACTTCAGAAGTTGCAGCTATGATCCTGGTCACTGAATGGCTGCAGTGTCTTTCAGCCCATGCTCAAATTTAAAAAAAAAATTCAACCTCCTGTTGGTGGATGGTGAAAAATACTTTTTATACATGCATCTTCTCTGGTTATTGAAAGTTAAAGTGATGGAAAATCTGAGCGTTTTTTAAATGCTATGATTTACCAGTGCTAAAAACAAAGGGGACTTTTAGTCACGAAGTATAAAAAACGTAATTCTGAAAGTTACTTTATTTGCAGCGAGTTTATGCTGAGCTGAGTGCCTCCGGCAGCCCATGGCAAAACACATTTTTTTCAATGAGGTGACGTATCCACCTCTTAGCAAAAAGCTGTGAGGGCCAATCAGCATTATGCCATTTGGCTAGCTCGCTATTAGCTAAGAGGCGAAAATGTCACCTCACAGAGGAAATAGTATTTTGCTGTGGGCGGCCAGAGCGTTTCAAAAATGCTAGGATTTACCATCACTTTAAGGTAGTTTCCAAGGTCTAAACTCAAACATGCTGAAAACTCAAGTCTTAGGGCCTAATTCTAAAAACTTCATATTGGCTTGTGTGAAATTGACTTTTTTTTCATCTGTAACATCACAAAGTTAATTCAAAGAGTAATTTTAAAAGAAAGTAGGCTGTCCTTTGCCATAACTGTGATATGCGAGTATCTATCTATTGAAAAGTGTAAGTCTTGCTATCTTATATAATTCCATCAGTTTCGTTAACATTTGCAAATGTTAGTTACATAAGCCAGACATAATTTTCCAGTAAACATTTCATTTGATATCATGTGTTTCAAATCGTATGTTGTTGTTAAATACGTTATATAATATAACACTTATGAGAAAAAAAAAATATTTAGGTAGTTTTAAATTAAAGGGACAGTAAAGTCCAAAAATAAACTTTCATGATTCATATAGGGCATGTAATTTAAGACAAGTTTCCAATTTACTTTTATCACTAATTTTGCTTTGTTCTCTTGGTATTCTTAGAATGCCCCATTGTACATTCGAATTAAAATGCAAAAATGTTCTTAGAATTACACTACAATTACATTATTTTTTATTAGAATCCAGGCTTTAGTGATTTTAGGAATTTCTGGTATCAAATGGGTTTAAAAGTACAGTAAACACCTTGAGGTTTTTTTTTTATACAAACAACTTTGCAAAATACTTGCATTTTTTATTTTGCCCCATTTTCATGTAATGGATGATGATTTTCTAATACCCAGAACTTGCTCACTTGTTCACTGTTGAGTTCTCAAGGCTAACCCTGTTAGTGTATTTTGTTTAGTTTTATATTTTGTACCTACACTATAGGTTATTTGTCTTATTAAACATCTCTTTTTCTGAATATACATATTTGTGTTTTAAATATATATGTTGTAATCAGTCCCCATTTGGGGTGGGTTTTAGCTCCTGAGTAGGAGTGCTTCCGTTACTATATACACCTGCTAATAAATTTCCCTAATTAGCTTTAAAAGAAAACCTCTAAAAAACAATCGGCTAGATTACGAGTTTTGCATTATGGTAAAAAAAGCAGCGTTAAGAGGTCCTAACGCTGCTTTTTTACGCCCGCTGGTATTGCGAGTCTTGCAGGTTTAGGGGCACCGCACACTTCTTTGGACTTACCGCAAAACGACTTAGGTAAACTTCGTAAAGTCTTTTTTTCTATGGGACTTCCATAGTGCCGGTATTACGAGTCTGTCCTGAGAGGCCAAAAAGTGAGCGGTACACCCTCTCCTGTCAAGAGTCCTACCGCATTTAAAAGTCAGTAGTTATGAGTTTTATGGTACAACGCCGTAACATAAAACTCATAACTAAAGTGTTAAAAAGTACACTAACACCCATAAACTACCTGTTAACCCCTAAACCGAGGCCCTCCCACATCGCAAACACTAAAATAAAATTATTAACCCCTAATCTGCCGCTCCGGACATCGCCACCACTAGAACAAACATATTAACCCCTAAACCGCTGCACTCCCGCCTCGCAAACACTAGTTAAATATTAACCCCTAATCTGCCGTCCCTAACATCGCGGCCACGACCTACATTTATTAACCCCTAATCTGCCTCTCCGGACATCGCCACCACCTACATTATATTTATGAACCCCTAATCTTCTGCCCCCAATGTTGCCGCAACCTACCTACACTTTTTAAACCCTAATCTGCCGCCCCCAACGTCACTGCCACTATATTAAAGTTATTAACCCCTAAACCTAAGTCTAACCCTAAACCTAACACCCACTAACTTAAATATAATTTAAATAAATCTAAATAAATATTCCTATCATTAACTACATTATTTCTATTTAAAACTAAATACTTACCTATAAAATAAACCCTAAGTTAGCTACAATATAACTAATAGTTACATTGTATCTATCTTAGGGTTTATTTTTATTTTACAGGCAAGTTTGTATTTATTTTAAATATGCAAGAGGAAAGCATACACATTGAAAGCACTCCCAGGTCAAATTGCAAATTTATTGCAAGTAAATATCACTCAGTAAATAATCTAAGGATAAAGTATGGAAATAGGAAGATTCACTAAATTAAAATATAACTTTTATTGGGTTCATAAAATTAAAATAGGAAAAAAACAATTAAAATCACTCTTAAGTACCGACTGTAGTATGTGAATAATTTATATAGCCAATTTGTTAGTTAAACTGATCCTTCTAATCCATACCAGGGTGCACAATAATATCACGTATCACTTGGTAAGGTGCAACAAGGTCAAATAACGTGATACAATAGTATTAATTTGTTAAGCACAACTGGTAGCTTAGAAAGTGAGAGAATAGAATGGATACTGTGTTCCTGTTTAAGTAAACAGTTTGATTAACCCTTTTATGGTTGTGAGCGATATTGAACTTCAAGTTATGGTGTGACACAACTTTGAACTGAATATGTTAGCTTAGTAAATAACACACAGTTTATATATAGATTTATTTTCCCTATATTGTCATATAATTAGGGAAATAAATTCTGTGTTCCTGTTTAAATAAACAGTTTAATTCAACCGTTACTGGTTGTTAACGATATTGAGATTTCTGTTATGGTGTAACACAACTTTAAACTGAATATACTCGTTTGGTAAATAATCCACAGTTTATTTATAGATTTGTTGCCCTATATTGACATATGATTAACAGTGCCATTAGAGACGTTATCACAGTATAGGTCAAGAGATTGTGCTTGACTGTTAATTATCTTGTATATTCAGTATTAAATTCAGGTTGTTATAAATCAAACACTCCCTTGGTGAAGTATTTTATATAATATATTTGCCCCACTTGGTTGTTATACAAACGAGAGTGTGGGTTAAGTGTTTTCGCATAAATTAGATATAATTCTGTTACTAAGTTCCACAATCTGTGTTTGAAAGTATCACTATCAATTGCAACACTTATACCATAAACCTGATATTGGTAATATATAGGTGTGTGCTGGTTCGAGTGCGCTGAGTGTTAAGGAGAGTGTCCTCCAGCTCAGCCGTATGAGAAGCTATTGCTGCTTTTGTTAGATGTTGTATTCGATTGCTAATGGCTGATAATGCTATTGCACAGTGCCGGGGTTTAAATTATGGCGACAACACGCCTCTCGTAGTTATTCATGTAGGTACAGATTACCAGTAATACCCGGATGTTGAACGGTACAAGCGGAAGTTACTACAGTGTATGTGTAATGGTCCTATAATGGGATCTATTCTCCTTGTGATCTTGACAAATATACCTGTGTATGAAGTTATAATTAAACCCCTTTAGATTATTTACGGTAAATAGGGCATTGGCATTACGTTAGAAGTAATAGCTAAATAATGCTCGTTTTCCATCAGCCAAGCACTATCTAAAATAAACAGATCCTCGCACGTTTTCTGAGCTCACACACACAGTATGGAATAATAAGGTTACGCTCGTGAAAGCAACTCCATGCACTCTCTCACATTCACACTAATTCTATAGATAGGATAGCTAGTGTAATTGGCTAATATTAGTTAGATCATAAAGGATAATGTAAGAGTATTATTATTAAATAAATCTAAATAAATATTCCTATCATTAACTACATTATTCCTATTTAAAACTAAATACTTACCTATAAAATAAACCCTAAGTTAGCTACAATATAACTAATAGTTACATTGTATCTATCTTAGGGTTTATTTTTATTTTACAGGCAAGTTTGTATTTATTTTAACTAGGTAGAATAGTTATTACATAGTTATTAACTATTTAATAACTACCTAGCTAAAATAAATACAAAAGTACCTGTAAAATAAAACCTAACCTAAGTTTCACTAACACCTAACACTACAATATAATTAATTAAATAAATTAACTAAATTTAATACAATTAAAAAAAAAACAACACTAAATTACAGAAAATAATAAACAAATTACAGATATTTAAACTAATTACACCTAATCTAATAGCCCTATTAAAATAAAAAAAATCCCCCCCAAAATAAAAAAAAAACCCTAGCCTAAACTAAACTACCAATAGCCCTTAAAAGGGCCTTTTGCGGGGCATTGCCCCAAAGTAATCAGCTCTTTTACCTGTAAAAAAAAATACAAACAACCCCCCCAACAGTAAAACCCACCACCCACACAACCAACCCCCCAAATAAAATACTATATAAAAAAACCTAAGCTCCCCATTGCCCTGAAAAGGGCATTTGGATGGGCATTGCCCTTAAAAGGGCAGTTAGCTCTTTTGCCGCCCAAACCCTAACCTAAACCCCCCCCCCCACCCAATACACCCTTAAAAAACCTAACACTAACCCCCTGAAGATCGACTTACCGGGAGACGTCTTCATCCAAGCCGGGAGAAGTCTTCATCCAAGTCGGGCGAATTGGTCCTCCAGACGGCATCTTCTATCTTCATCCATCCGGCGCGGAGCGGTTCCATCTTCAAGTCATCCGACGTGGAGCATCCTCTTCTGGCAATGACTAAAGCTGAATGAAGGTACCTTTAAGTGACGTCATCCAAGATGGCGTCCCTTAGATTCCGATTGACTGATAGAATTCTATCAGCCAATCCGAATTAAGGTAAAAAAAATCCTGTTGGCTGATGCAATCAGCCAATAGGATTGAAGTTCAATCCTATTGGCTGATCCAATCAGCCAATAGAATTGAGCTCGCATTCTATTGGCTGTTCCAATCAGCCAATAGGATTGAACTTCAATCCTATTGGCTGATTGCATTAGCCAATAGGATTTTTTCTATCTTAATTCCGATTGGCTGATAGAATTCTATCAGCCAATCGGAATCTAAGGGACGCCATCTTGGATGACGTCACTTAAAGGTACCTTCATTCAGCTTTAGTCCTCGCCAGAAGAGGATGCTCCGCGTTGGATGTCTTGAAGATGGACCCGCTCTGTGCCGGATGGATGAAGATAGAAGATGTCATCTGGATGAAGACTTCTGCCCGTCTGGAGGACCACTTCGCCCGGCTTGGATGAAGACTTCTCCCGGCTTCGTTGAGGACTTCGGCCCGGCTTGGATGAAGACGTCCCCCGGTAAGTCGATCTTCAGGGGGTTAGGTTAGGGTTAGGTTTTTTTAAGGGTGTATTGGGTGTTTTTTTTTTAGGTTAGGGTTTGGGCGGGATCTTGGATGACGTCACTTAAAGGTACCTTCATTCAGCTTTAGTCCTCGCCAGAAGAGGATGCTCCGCGTTGGATGTCTTGAAGATGGACCCGCTCTGTGCCGGATGGATGAAGATAGAAGATGTCATCTGGATGAAGACTTCTGCCCGTCTGGAGGACCACTTCGCCCGGCTTGGATGAAGACTTCTCCCGGCTTCGTTGAGGACTTCGGCCCGGCTTGGATGAAGACGTCCCCCGTTAAGTCGATCTTCAGGGGGTTAGGTTAGGGTTAGGTTTTTTTAAGGGTGTATTGGGTGTTTTTTTTTTAGGTTAGGGTTTGGGCGGCAAAAAAAGCTAACTGCCCTTTTAAGGGCAATGCCCATCCAAATGCCCTTTTCAGGGCAATGGGGAGCTTAGGTTTTTTTAGATAGTATTTTTTAGATAGTATTTTATTTGGGGGGTTGGTTGTGTGGGTGGTGGGTTTTACTGTTGGAGGGGTTGTTTGTATTTTTTTTTTTTTACAGGTAAAAGAGCTGATTACTTTGGGGCAATGCCCTGCAAAAGGCCCTTTTAAGGGCTATTGGTAGTTTAGTTTAGGCTAGGGTTTTTTTTTTATTTTGGGGGGGGCTTTTTTTATTTTGATAGGGCTATTAGATTAGGTGTAATTAGTTTAAATATCTGTAATTTGTTTATTATTTTCTGTAATTTAGTGTGTTTTTTTGTTGTTGTACTTTAGCTAATTTAATTTAATTTAGGTAATTGTATTTAATTTAGTTAATTTATTTAATTATATTGTATAGTGCAACTTAGGTTAGGTTTTATTTTACAGGTACTTTTGTTTTTATTTTAGCTAGGTAGTTATTAAATAGTTAATAACTATTTAATAACTATTCTACCTAGTTAAAATAAATACAAACTTGCCTGTAAAATAAAAATAAACCCTAAGCTAGATACAATGTAACTATTAGTTATATTGTAGCTATCTTAGGGTTTATTTTATAGGTAAGTATTTAGTTTTAAATAGGAATAATGTAGTTAATGGTAGTAATTTTATTTAGATTTATTTAAATTACATTTAAGTTAGTGGGTGTTAGGTTTAGGGGTTAATAACTTTAATATAGTGGCGGCAACATTGGGGGTGGCAGATTAGGGGTTAATAAATGTAGGTAGGTTTGCTGCGACATAGGGGGCAGCAGATTAGGGGTTAATAAATATAATGTAGGTGTCGGCGATGTTGGGGCAGCAGATTTGGGGTTCATAAGTATATTGTAGGTGACGGCGGTGTCCGGAGCGGCAGATTAGGGGTTAATAATATAATGCAGGTGTTGGTGATGTCGGGGGCAGCAGATTAGGGGTTAATAAGTGTAAGATTAGGGGTGTTTAGACTCGGGGTTCATGTTAGGGTGTTAGGTGTAAACATAAATTGTATTTCCCCATAGGAATCAATGGTGCTGCGTTAGTGAGTTATACGCTGCTATTTTGCAGGTGTTAGACTTTTTTTCAGCCGGCTCTCCCCGTTGATTCCTATGGGGAAATCGTGCACAAGCACGTTACACCAGCTCACCGTTGACCTAAGCAGCACTGGTATTGAAGTGAGATTTAGAGCAAAATTTTGCTCTACGCTCACTTTTTGTCTTTTAACGACGGGTTTCTGAAAACTCGTAATAGCAACGTTGCATTTAAGTGAGCGGTGAGAGATAACTGCTTGTTAGCACCGCATAGCTTCTAAGGCAAAACTCGTAATCTCGCCGTATGCATTTTATATCAAAGTTATGACCATTGCTAGACTTGTTGTCTGCAAACTAAATCCCAGATTGGCATCTAAATAAGGCAAATGGTGGGTGTAGTTTGCCTATTGAAAAATAATTGCAGTTCACAGGATTTTAATTTTTAAAAACATTTAAAGGGATAGGAAAGTCAAAATTAAACTTGCATAATTCAGATAGAGCATGTAATTTTAAGACACTTTTAAATTCACTTCTATTTTTAATTGTGCTTTGTTCTTTTAGTATCCCTTATTGAGAATGAATATGCACATATCCTACACTAGTGGGAGTTAGCTGCTGATTGGTGCCTGCACACATTTGTCTCTGAGGATTGGCTATCTAGATTTGTTCAGCTAGCTGTATGTAGTGCAATGCTGTTCCTTCAGCAAAGGATAACAAGAGAATGAAGCAAATTTGATAATAGAAGTAAATTGGAAAGCTGTTTAAAATTGTATGTTCTATCCAACTCATAAAATCAATTTTTGGGGTTTCCTATCGCTTTAAGACTTGGCCAATATGCTATTCTACAGGGAGTGCAGAATTATTAGGCAAGTTGTATTTTTGAGGATTCATTTTATTATTGAACAACAACCATGTTCTCAATGAACCCAAAAAACTCATTAATATCAAAGCTGAATAGTTTTGGAAGTAGTTTTTAGTTTGTTTTTAGTTATAGCTATTTTAGGGGGATATCTGTGTGTGCAGGTGACTATTACTGTGCATAATTATTAGGCAACTTAACAAAAAACAAATATATACCCATTTCACTTATTTATTTTTACCAGTGAAACCAATATAACATCTCAACATTCACAAATATACATTTCTGACATTCAAAAACAAAACAAAAACAAATCAGTGACCAATATAGCCACCTTTCTTTGCAAGGACACTCAAAAGCCTGCCATCCATGGATTCTGTCAGTGTTTTGATCTGTTCACCGTCAACATTGCGTGCAGCAGCAACCACAGCCTCCCAGACACTGTTCAGAGAGGTGTACTGTTTTCCCTCCTTGTAAATCTCACATTTGATGATGGACCACAGGTTCTCAATGGGGTTCAGATCAGGTGAACAAGGAGGCCATGTCATTAGATTTTCTTCTTTTATACCCTTTCTTGCCAGCCACGCTGTGGAGTACTTGGACGCGTGTGATGGAGCATTGTCCTGCATGAAAATCATGTTTTTCTTGAAGGATGCAGACTTCTTCCTGTACCACTGCTTGAAGAAGGTGTCTTCCAGAAACTGGCAGTAGGACTGGGAGTTGAGCTTGACTCCATCCTCAACCCGAAAAGGCCCCACAAGCTCATCTTTGATGATACCAGCCCAAACCAGTACTCCACCTCCACCTTGCTGGCGTCTGAGTCGGACTGGAGCTCTCTGCCCTTTACCAATCCAGCCACGGGCCCATCCATCTAGCCCATCAAGACTCACTCTCATTTCATCAGTCCATAAAACCTTAGAAAAATCAGTCTTGAGATATTTCTTGGCCCAGTCTTGACGTTTCGGCTTGTGTGTCTTGTTCAGTGGTGGTCGTCTTTTAGCCTTTCTTACCTTGGCCATGTCTCTGAGTATTGCACACCTTGTGCTTTTGGGCAGCTCTGAAATATGGCCAAACTGGTGGCAAGTGGCATCTTGGCAGCTGCACGCTTGACTTTTCTCAGTTCATGGGCAGTTATTTTGCGCCTTGGTTTTTCCACACGCTTCTTGCGACCCTGTTGACTATTTTGAATGAAACGCTTGATTGTTCGATGATCACGCTTCAGAAGCTTTGCAATTTTAAGAGTGCTGCATCCCTCTGCAAGATATCTCACTATTTTTGACTTTTCTGAGCCTGTCAAGTCCTTCTTTTGACCCATTTTGCCAAAGGAAAGGAAGTTGCCTAATAATTATGCACACCTGATATAGGGTGTTGATGTCATTAGACCACAACCCTTCTCATTACAGAGATGCACATCACCTAATATGCTTAATTGGTAGTAGGCTTTCGAGCCTATACAGCTTGGAGTAAGACAACATGCATAAAGAGGATGATGTGGTCAAAATACTCATTTGCCTAATAATTCTGTACTCCCTGTATAACAGCACAACAGAAATATCTTATAATTACAAGGTTTTACTGTCCCTTTAATTTCCTTTGGTAAGCCTTTTCTTCCAGGCTTTGGCTTATATCCAACACAGGGATAAAAACTTCACGCCTCCATAGGATTTGCTTCTTGCTCTTAAGGCACTAATGACTTTTTCTTTGAATCACTCCGGCAGGCTTACTTTAGTATTTAACCCTCAAATCTTGTGTATTTTACATATGTACGGTCTCTGAGTTAAAGGGACAGTCAACCATAGAATTGTTATTGTTTAAAAGATAGATAATCGCTTTATTAGTCATTCCCCAGTTTTGCATAACCAACAGTTATATTAATATACTTTTTACCTCTGTGATTACCTTGTATCTAGGAACCTTCTTCCAGCCCCCTGATCACATGACTGTGACTGTTTATTATCTATTGTCTTAAATTTAGCATTGTATTGTGCTAGATCTTAAATAACTTTCTGTGCCTGAACACAGCGTTATCTAAATGGCCCACGTGTACTTTCTGTCTCTTTGTGTTGAAAAGAGATTTAAAAAGCATGTGATAAGAGGCAGCCCTCAAAGGCTTAGAAATTAGCATATGAGCCTACCTATGTTTAGTTTAAACTAAGAATACCAAGAGAAAAAAGCAAATTTGATGATAAAAGTAAATTGGAAAGTCAATTAAAATTAAAAGTCCTATCTGAATAATGAAAGTTTAATTTATACTTGACTGTCCCTTTAAAGGTACTGTCTATTAAAGTAAGAAATACAAATGTGTTTTACATTCTGCAAAGATGGCCGTTCATACAGTTCACAAATTCTTCCCTAAAATTATCTTAGACTTTCATTCCTCTCAGGATATCATACTTAACCTTTCAGCGAAGAACAGCAATAGGTAAGGATATTTTTTTTGTATATTCTGGATCTAGTGAGATGTCTCAATATCTACCTGTAAAAAATGATTTCATACTTTCTGACAAATTATTTGTGACCCCTCAGTAAGAAGGGGAATGATCCGGTCCAAAAGATTCTATTTCCTGAAGGGCACATGGTTCACTCTGTTACATCCTGGGCATCAGAAATGTTGTAAAGCAATACACAAACAATTTACTTTTAATTGTATATTTACTAGCAAATGCTCTCTTTTGTCTGTTATTGTTATTTTTAATAATGGTTATTTTAAAATGCAAAACAAAAACTCATGCATAACTCATCGAGTTTAGGTAGTGAACACAAGGACAGGTGATACAGTGAAATAACATCATTGTGAAATGAAAATGGATCTCTACAACCTGTAGATATTTCGGTAAATATATAGGGGCCTATTTAAGAACGTGCGAGCGGACATGATCCGATATTACGGATCATGTCCACTGCACATCGATAAATTGCCAACAGCATACGCTCTCTGCATTTATCATTGCACCAACAGTTCTTGTTAAAATCTTTGATGAGCAGCAAGCGAGCTTCACATTATGTTGTATTCGTGCTGATCCATAGTGTCCTGTTAAACCTGCTCCAATCCTCTTAGCCATGGAATCCGATCTAAGTTCCTTGGTACATTTTTAGAAGCATATGGCTGTTTTGCCACCTGACTTGCAAATATTAATATATATATTTCCCCCACTTAGTTATATTAGCACTTTTATATAATTACTTACATCATGTTTTAAGCTTAGATTTTTAAAGCAAGCAGATTATTTTTTCATTAGGTATATTGACTCTCTCTATTAATAATAATGCATTTCAATTCATAAGATTTAAGAAAGATGCAATGTTATGCAATGGTAATCTATGGTGATATTTATATTGATGTAAGTTTCTTCTGAATTTATGAAAAAAATGTCAACACAGATTTTAGAGGAGTAAACCTAATGTATGTTTTATTCCTTATTCTTTAACGTGATAGAAAGATCAAACATAAAATGTGCATAGGGGCATTTAAATTTCATATAGAAGCATTGTTGCAATGTACTACCATTAGCAAAAATGCTTCTAGTAAAAGTTATTACAATTTGTCTGTGGCATACGCACATATCCTGTGACGGCCCGTGCACCAGTATTTATTATTATTATTATTTATTTGTATAGCGCCGCAAAATTCCGTAGCGCGGGGTACAGAGATAAGGGTATTCATGTCTGACAGCATCAGCACAAGGCTTCCACTGAAGCCTATGGAAGAGCGCTCTGATGAGCGCGGTGCTCCCAGTAATGTGAACCTGAACTTGCATTCGCATTGCTGTCAACTTGTAATACCAGCGCACATTAGCGTGCGCTGGTATTACTCAGCGGAGCGCAAATATCGCATTTAAGAAAGCAATATTTAGGGCTCCACTTATAATCTGGCTCTCTATAAGTTGTGGGTTAAAGGGACATAAAACCCAAAATGTTTCTTTCATGATTCAGATAGAGAATACGGTTTTAAACAACTTTCTAATTTACTTCTATTAGAAAATTTGCTTCATTCTCTTGGTATCCTATGTTGAAGGAGCCACAGTAAACTACTGGGTGGTAGCTGAACACATCTGTGAGACACTGATAAGAGGCATATATGTGCAGCCACCAATCAGTAGCTAGCTCCCAGTAGTACACTGCTGCTCCCGAGCCTACCTAATGGATACCAAGGGAACAAAGCAAATTGAGTCATAGAAGTACACCCTGTTCCAAATTATTATGCCAATTATATCTTTCTCATTTACCTAAATAATTGATGTAAACAACAGTCAGCATAATTCTCATATTATCAACTATTAAGAGTACAATTCAAATTTTATTGAACAAACCTCCTAATGATAACAGTATTTTTTTTCAAAATAAAAAACTTACAATGCACTGTTCCAAATTATTATGCACAGTAAGTTTCAAAACACTTTATAGGTTGTAAAGAACTGAAAATTGTCATTTGTTGTGTTTGCAGAATATTTACTGAAATCAAAAGCTATTTCAATCAAACTTTTTAAACATTTTAACTTTTTAAACATTTTAACAGGTCACGTTACATTTTAACATAGGACCCCTTATTTGATAGCAGCTTCACAAGTCTTGCATCCATTGAATTTGTGAGTTTTTGGACAGTTTCTGCTTGAATTTGTTTGCAAGATGTCAGAATAGCCTCCCAGAGCTGCTGTTTGGATGTAAACTGCCTCCCACCCTCATAGATCTTTTGCTTGAGGATGCTCCAAAGGTTCTCAATAGGATTGAGGTCAGGGGAGGATGGAGGCCACACCATGACTGTCTCTCATTTTATCCCCATAGCAGCCATTGATGCAGAAGTATTATTTGCAGCATGAGATGGTGCATTGTCATACATGAAGATGATTTTATTATGGAAAGCATTGTTCTTACTTCTATACCAGGGAAGGAAGTGGTCAGTCAGGAACTCCACATACTTTGCAGAGGTCATCTTTACACCTTCGGGGACCCTAAAGGGGCCGACCAGCTCTCTTCCCATGATTCCGGCCCAAAACATGACTCCACCACCGCCTTGCTGACATCACAGCCTTGTTGGAACAGGGTGGCCGTCCACCAACCATCCACTACTCCATCCATCTGGACCATCCAGGGTTGCACGGCACTCATCAGTGAACAGGACTGTTTGAAAATTAGTCTTCATGTACTTTTCTGCCCAATGCAGCCGTTTCTGCTTGTGAGCATTGGTTAGTGGTGGCCGAATGGAAGGTTTATGCACAGTTGCAAGACTCTGGAGGACTCTACACCTTGATGTCCGTGGGATTCCAGAGGCACCAGCAGCTTCAAATATCTGATTGCTGCTATGTAATGGTATTTTAGCAGCTGCTCTCTTGATCTGATGCATGGATCTGGCAGAAATCTTCCTCAATGTGCCTTTATCTGCACAAACCACTCTGTGCTCTGAATCAGCCAAAAATCTCTTAATAGTGCGATGATCACGCTTAAGTTTTCGTGAAATATCTAATGTTTTCATACCTCGTCCAAGGCATTGAACTATTTCACTCTTTTCGGCAGCAGAGAGATCCTTTTTCTTCCCCATATTGCTTGAAAATGGTGCTCTGCTTAATAATGTGGAACACCCTCCTTTAGTAGTTTTTCCTTTTAATTGGGCTCACCTGGCATTCTAATTATCACAGGTGTCCGAGATTGTTTTCAGTAATCAAAAGAGCCCTGAGACACAATGCCATCCATGAGTTAAACTGAAAAAAAAAATATTTAATCTTTGTGACACTGAAATAGAATTTGCATAATAATTTGGAACAGGGTGTAAAAAGGAAAGTTGTTTAACATGATACACTCTATCAGAATCATGAAACATTTTGGTTTCATGTCCCTTTAAGTGTTGAGCTTGTGCGTAAAACAAAATACAGCTGAAACATGTTGTGCTTCTTGAGACCTGGGCCTCTATTTATCAAGCTGTCAACCGCAAATACGCTGGAATTCCACAGCGTATTTGTGGCGAGCCTGATTCGCCTTAGTTATCAAAGGCTAGAGACCGGCAAAAGTAGAATTTAGTGACATAACATACGATCCGCCGGACTCAGTCCGACACAGATTGATGGTTACGTTACTCCAGATGTTCCGAACCTGAACGCAAGTTCGGCACAATCTGACTACTTTTGGAAGTTATCAAGATCCTACCAGGTACGCTCGCTACTTTTCCGGCCCAGCGTACCTGGTTTTCAATCCGCCGCCCTGGAGGCGGCGGATGCCATAGGAATCAATGGGAGCATGACAGCAACGAAAGCTTATGTTCTTTGCTGCCCGATATCCCATTGATTCCTATGGGAATGTCTACACCTAACATCCTAACATGTACCCCAAGTCTAAACACCCCTAATCTGCCCCCCCTACACTGACGCAACCTACGTTATACTTATTAACCCCTAAACTGCCGCTCCCGGAGCCCACCGCCACTCTAATAAACTTATTAACCCCTAAACCGCAACTCCTGGACCCCGCCGCAACTAAGTAAAGTTATTAACCCCTAAACCGCCGCTCCCGGACCCCGCCGCCACCTACATTATATTTATTAACCCCTAATCTGCCCCCCTACACCGCCGCCACCTACATTATATTTATTAACCCCTAATCTGCCCCCCCTACACCGCCACCACCTACATTATATTTATTAACCCCTAATCTGCCCCCCCTACACCGCCACCACTATATTAATTTTATTAACCCCTAAACCTAAGTCTAACCCTAACACACCCCTAACTTAAATATTATTTAAATTAATCTAAATAAATTTACTATTATTAACTAAATTATTTCTATTTAAAACTAAATACTTACCTATAAAATAAACCCTAAGATAGCTACAATATAATTAATAATTAAATTGTAGCTATTTTAGTTTTTTTTTTTATTTTACAGGCAACTTTGTATTTATTTTAACTAAGTACAATAGTTATTAAATAGTTATTAACTATTTAATAACTACCTAGTTACAATAAATACAAAAGTACCTGTAAAATAAATCCTAACCTAAGTTACAATTACACCTAACACTACAATTAAATAAATTAAATTAATTAACTACAATTACCTACAATTAAATACAATTAAATAAAATAAACTAAAGTACAAAACCCCCCCACTAAATTACAGAAAATAAAAAATAATTACAAGAATTTTAAACTAATTACACCTAATCTAAGCCCCCTAATAAAATAAAAAAGCCCCCCAAAATAATAAAATTTCCTACCCTATACTAAATTACAAATAGCCCTTAAAAGGGCCTTTTGCGAGGCATTGCCCCAAAGTAATCAGCTCTTTTACCTGTAAAAAAAGAAATACAACCCCCCCAACATTAAAACCCACCACCCACACACCCAACCCTACTCTAAAACCCACCCAAACCCCCTTAAAAAACCCTAACACTAACCCCCTGAAGATCACCCTACCTTGAGCCGTCTTCACCCAGCCGGGCACAAGTGGACCTCCAGAGGGGCAGAAGTCTTCATCCGGGCAGAAGAGGACCTCCAGACGGGCAGAAGACTTCATCCAGACGGCATCTTCTATCTTCATCCATCCGGAGTGGAGCGGGTCCATCTTGAATCCATCCTCTTCCATCGACATCCTAACGAAGAATGAAGGTTCCTTTAAATGACGTCATCCAAGATGGCGTCCCTTGAATTCCGATTGGCTGATAGGATTATATCAGCCAATCGGAATTAAGGTAGGAAAAATCCTATTGGCTGATGCAATCAGCCAGTAGGATTGAGCTCGCATTCTATTGGCTGATTGGAACAGCCAATAGAATGCAAGCTCAATCCTATTGGCTGATTATTGATAGCTCACTTACCGGTCTCACAGTCCTTTATCAATCCGGACCTGTACTTCTACAAATCCTGATGCTGCATGCAAAAGTATCCGCTGTTCAGAGTTGGTTCCTTGCACCTCAAAAGCTGTGTGTGTGTGTATCATACCACGTGATCCAGCCTGTCCAATCGGATATTCAGGAACTCAAGGTTAATCCAATGAGCTGTGAGCATCATGCAAGCCTAAGCCTGGGGTCTAGCTGTCAGCGCTATCAAGGGGCAGCTGGAGCGAAAAATTGCAAAAACGCCTCTGCTATCCTGGTAACGTAGCAATAGAATACAAATGGGTTCAGCAGGTGCGCAGTTTGCAGTTAAAACTTAGATATTTATTAAATCCAAAATCGTGGTAAAACATCATATGGAGGTATCATGACAAGCAAGACAAGCACATTATCTCATGCTTAATTTGCTTGCCATGATACCTCCATATGATGTTTTACCACGATTTTGGATTTAAAAAATATCTAAGTTTTAACTGCAAACTGCGCACCTGCAGAACCCTTTTGTATTTTTATATATATATATATATATATATATATATATATATATATATATATATATATATATATATATATATATATATATATATATATATATACATACAAGCAAAAAGGTATTGGAGTACATCCATTTTCAAAAGCACAACATATTTTGTTGAACTGCTGCAAAAAATTGGCTGCAAAAAACATCAAGAGACAACTATTCTTTTTAAATTAAATTGGGATCTTAGTCACACAATATGACAATGGAGGGCCCTCTAGTGGGCCTGTAACAAAATTAAGGAATAGCTGACTTGAAGTCTAGAATTTGCTATGTGTGTGTTTGTTACTGTGTTGCAACTGGAGGGGCGGAGAGTGTGCTTACCTTTATAGGTCCATGTTGCAGTGGTTCCAGCCTCTCTTCCTGCTTCCAGACTTTAAGAGGATTTTTCCTTCTGGGTTGAGGATTTTCTTGAAGGCCGCATGGATCGTTCTAGGAGAGCTTCTGTTTGCCCCAGGCGTTACAGGGATGAGACGGAGGGATCCACAGGAAGAAGAGGACCTGCA
The DNA here is from genome assembly GCF_027579735.1 of Bombina bombina. Taxonomy (NCBI): domain Eukaryota; kingdom Metazoa; phylum Chordata; class Amphibia; order Anura; family Bombinatoridae; genus Bombina; species Bombina bombina. The sequence goes on along the minus strand of NC_069501.1, from coordinate 428,471,655 downwards.
AGGGAAAGTGTGGAAAGTTCAGATGGCAGTGAGGTTGTACCACCGACACCCCAATCCTGCACCCCTGTGCGACACATCTCTAGGGCCAGAAAAAATGTTGGGGATAAGGGTGCTGCTAGTAAAAGGCCACGTACAGTGATGGCTGCCTCCCCTGATATAGGGGAGGTGGTTGCTGGGCCTAGTTCAGGCCTACAGGGTGCTTGGGCACATACAATCCAGTCTGGCCTTACACAGTCTTTAACCCAGGTGGCCCTTGGTACCAATGTCCATGGCCCATCAGTCCCCCTAACAGCCATAAATCCTACTGCACACACAAACCCTGTTGCGGCATCCAGTGCTGAGCAGCTATTCTCTGCTCTTCCCCCAGCAACCCTGGCTGCCTTGCTGGCCTTAGCACAGTCTCTCACTGCCATGGTTAATCCAGCAGAGGCTGCGGCTGGGTTGGGAGGCCCAGGGCAGGGGGAGGAGTCATTGGGCCTGCTTGGTCCTGGTGCTGCAACTGCGTTCTGCACCGCTATAGGCCACGCCCCCTCACATGATGCGGCATGTGCATCATCACCATCAGACATTGAGAGCCGCAAGGATCGCATTCGTGTTTGTGGGAGTCGGAGGACCCGGTCAGGAGTTGGATCACTTTGTGGAACCCCCAGTAAGTTGGGGAGACTCTGGGAGGAGGGTGTTGCTCCGGGGGGAGGGGGGGGGGGAGAGCGGACCGTGGCGAGACAGCTGTGGGGCCTGCAGTCAGAGAACAGGCGAGGAGCTATGGGCAGGGTGTGGCACTCTTGGGATCCAGGGATATCAAAGAGTCATACGCAGCGAACAGAATTATCACGTATCAGTTAGGCAGTAATATGGGGACCAATATGTTGAGTGCTGGGAATGCATGGAATGCAAGTTTGAGTGGTAGAAACATTATGGAATCAATGATGACTGGGACTCGTATGGGTGCTAGCATGAGCAGTGTGCAAGGGATAGATTTGCAGGCAGGCCAGGCTTGTAGTTTGGTGATACCTAGCAATAGTAGAGATGGGATGCAGGGATCTGGGACAATGGGTGTGTGGGGCAGTCAGATGCCCAGTATGAATGTTGGCAATGTGGATTGGCCGACGGTTATGGTTGCTGCTTTGGGGATGAGCTGGGGAGGGGGGCAGGGTCTTGCAGAGGGGGTGGGTGCCTCTGGAGCCCCATCCTCTTTCCAGAGTACTCCCCATCTTTCTGTTCCTCCACAGGGAGCTATGAATCCTTCAGCCAGTGCATCCAGGGTGGAGCAAAGCCAGCAAAGAGGCGGTGTGGATCAGCAGGCGGCAGGACCCTCAGCGAAATCAGTGGGAGAGCCGTCCACGTCTGGAACAGCAGCGCAGGCATCAGCGAAAGGTGAGTTCTTGATATCTTCACACACACACGCTGACATTAGCTCATCCTCAAGTGGGCCTAGTAGGAAAGGAGCAGCTGCGTATGTTTAGGATGATCAAGAAGATGTTCACAGTGCAGACACAAGCTAAAAAAGGGGGCACAGGGGTCCCAGAGGTTAGTAATAATCTCCAGTTGGCAGTATATAGTGGTGCAGGGGCTGGCAGCTCAGGTTCCCAGACAAGTGGCTGCGCACGGAGACACCTATCCTTGTTTAGTGCATTCTTTGTATGGGCATTTAAAAACAAAGGTGATTAAAAAGATACAAGAAGGGAGATATGTAAACATCTTTGAACTGTCAGCATAAGCTTACAGGAACAAAGAGAGGGCAGAAGATGGCACTGGCCCCAAGAGGGTCCAGCGGCCGGAGACATACGAGGAGTGGCAGAGGTGCTTTAGAATCCTGGCAACCTGTTATGTGGACAAATGGCCAGCTCAGGGGCATAACCTCTATAAATATGCAGATACAATTGATAGTATCTACAAGCATTTTAAGGAGGGCATGTGGCGGAAGTATGATATGGCCTTCCGCAGAAAGATGGTGGTAAATCAGCTTCTTCATTTTGGCACACAGGATATACATCTGTGGTCGAAACTGGGGTCGGAGCGCTCCCCCTCTCCCCCAGCAGGAACGAAGCCAGGGCCTTCACACTCCTTTCTTCACCAGAGGAGATGTGGAAAGGAGTGTTGGAAGTACCAGGAGAAACAGTGCGAGAGAGGAGCGAATTGCTCCTTTCTTCACATCTGTAAATACTGTGGTGGCCCCCACTCAGGAGTGGATTGCGCCAAAAGAAGGAACCTGGATCTGGCAAGGCAGGTACAAGAGGAGGGCCTGGTTACAAAGGCCCCAATGCCTCTTAAGCCAAATGCAATGATCCCCTGGCTGGCACAATACTCTGACAGGGAAGCTGCTGGGGTGCTACAGGCCTGGTTGCTTGAGTTTTAAAATACTGGTACAGTATTCAGTTAGGGGGTCATCAGTTCATCGCAACCTCAAATCTGTGTACGAATTCCCTTCAGTGGTACGCCAAAAAATTTGCAAGGAGGTGGCATTAGGGAGGGTAGTAGGACCCTTTCGGGAACAACCATTCCCAGATTTGGTGGTTTCACCGCTGGGAGTGGTGCCAAAAAAGGACGTTGACAAATTCAGGTTGATACACCACTTGTCCAACCCAAAGGGTTCTTCGGTAAATGATGCGATAGATCCAGGTTTAAGCTCGGTACATTACCAGTCATTTGATGAGGCGGTGGCCTTAGTGAAAACAGCAGGTAAAGGTGCTCTGTTGGCCAAGCTAGATATAGAATCAGCCTTCAGATTGCTTCTTTTGCACCCGTCTGCTTTCAAACTCATGGGTTTGAAATTTACCTATCTTGTGCACTATTTGAGTGCTTCAGCTCTTTCCTACATTGGGTTGTACAGGAGTCTTCAGAAGAGGGGATAGTGGCCCAATATTTAGATGACTTCTTGTTAATAGGAAGAGCAGGTAGTTCAGAATGTGAAAAGCTAATGATGGTCATGAGAAATGTGACTTCATCGTTCGGAGTTCCATTTGCAAAGGACAAAACACAGGGCCCCTGCTCATGTCTCACTTTTTTGGAGATTGAGATAGACACAGTGGTAGCAGAATGTCGTCTCCGCGAGACAAAGTGGTCAAACTCTTGATGACAGTAAGATCAGTGGCAGGTGCCAACAGTATTTCACTTAAGGAACTGCAGTCCTTATTGGGGATGTTAAATTTCACGGGCAGGGCTATTCCCATGGGCCGTGTTTTTAATAGAAAGCAAGAGGAGCAGCTGAAAGGGCAAAGATATGACGCCAGGAGATTCAGGGTGTCCGCAGAAATGAGGGAGGACCTCTACCCATGGGACAGATTTCTGACCAACTTCAATGGTGTTTGCCTGTGGCGGGCTGATCTGATTTCGAATCAGTCCTTGTATCTATTCACTGATGCATCAGGAGGCTTTGGATATGGGGCATACCTGGAAGGTGAATGGAGCGCAGCTTCGTGGCCTAGTCAGTGGGTGGCCAAGGGCCTGACGAGGAACCTCACACTGCTAGAGCTATTTCCTATTGTTCTGTTGGTTGTGCTGTGGGGAGCAAAGCTGGCAAACAGATCAGTGGTGTTCTGGTCAGATAACATACACGTGGTGTATTTCATAAACTGGTTGTCTGCGTCATCTCCAGTAGTGGTTACGTACATTAGGCATCTAGTACTTCGCTGTTTGCAACTTAACATCTGGTTCACAGCGCGACATGTCCCTGGGGTACAGAATGTAGTGGCAGATGTGCTATCAAGATTCAAGTGGGAACAATTTAGGAAGGTGGCTCCTAGAGCTGCATCCCCTTGTTTCTCGGGCAGTTGGCTGTTCCTGGGCATCCGGTATCCCATTAGTGAAGGCTTCTCTGGCTCCCAAAACGTGGAAGGCTTATGAGTCACATTGGAAGGGATGGGAGAAGTTCTGCACAGACAGGGGTTTCATCATGCAGCAAATATCTCAGGTACAGGTGTTGAAATGACTGGCATGGTTGAGGCAGTCAGGGGTTTCCAGGGTGTCAGCTCAAAGTAGGCTTTCAGCGGTAGCGTTCTTCAGCAAGATGCTGGGCATTCCTGAATTTTCAAAATCCTTTTTAGTGAGACAATTTATAAAAGGATGGGGTAGGATGGAAGTAAAAACTCAGGATCAGAGGGAGCCTATTACCCCACTACGGTTAAAGGAGTTGGTGAAATCACTAGTCAGGATTTGTGCATCAAATTATAAAGTGATATTATTTAGGGCGGTTTTCTCCGTGGCTTTAGCAGGCGCGCTAAGAGTGGGATAATTGGTGTCCTCGGCTAAAGTGGGAGGCAGGGGAGGCATACTGCTTGACCATGTAAGGGCCTCTGATGATGGAATGCTATTATTCATTCCTCGGTCTAAAACAGATCAAGAAGGAAAAGGTGCCTGTTTTCCACTTAGCAGGCATGAGCTACCTGAGTGCTGCCTGGTTGGTAATGCAGAGAATTATTTGAAGGTCAGGCCGGCAGGGCCGAAAGAGTTCTTTGGTCATGAGGATTCTACTGCATTGTCGGTATTCCAATTTAAAAAGGTGCTGTCTTTAAAAAAAGCTGCTGTCTTTAGCAGCGACTGCGTGCGGTTTCGATAACTATCGGGTGGCCCCTCATTCCTTTAGGATTGGTGCAACTACTAGCACGGCATCAAAGGGTTCTTCAGCTGGGGAAATCAAATGTTTAGGGCATTGGAGAGTATGGGGGCACTATAAGCTATACATTAGGCCTTTAAAGACAGACAGCTAAGTCCTGCAGGGGAGTGGGTCAGCTCAGTTTCTTTACTATGCTCATGTTTTATTTATTTGTTGTCCGGTATTGTTGTTTGCATGTTCCAAGCTGAGAGTATCTATGTCATGTTGTTCTAGGTAAGGGCTCTTCACCAGTTCGCATATGGGTTGTACGGCACTTAGTTGTGCATTGGGCCGCGATTCGGGCCCTGCGTTCACTGGACGGGCAGCAACTCCGCTTTCGTTCGGCTAAGGCTAACGTTTGTTGGCTGGGCTGCAGGGGCCTAACCTGGAACAAGTTGCCTTCACTTCTGCAAGATGCACACAGGAGGTGGGGTCCTTCTGACATTATAGTATTACACCTAGGGGGAAATGACATGGGATCCCTCCCTGTGTTAGACATTATCAAGCAAATGGTTTCTGATGTCAAATGACTGTGTGCTTGGCTGTCAAATGTTAGAGTGGGGGTGGTCCAATGTGGTTGCAAGACTGCATTGGATGTACATGGTCTCACAAAGGGCAGCTTATAATGTACGCAAGAAAGGTGGGAAGAGTGGTCACGGTCAGGTTTTATTATTAGGCATGATCGAATTACGACTGACAAGAAAACATTGTATCGCCCTGACGGTGTTCACTTGGCCGACGAAGGGTTGGATATGTTTATTGCTGATTTGAGAGGAGCACTGTTAGGTCAAGTTTTAAAAAAAAACATTTAAAAATTAAAAAACATTTTTTATATATATATTTGTTATTAGTAAGTTATATTAAGGTCAGTTACAGTTGGCCCTAGAGCGAGCAGTCAGAATGAAGAGTGACGGCCTTCAAAATGGGGAGGGGTGACACCCACTAGGTGCCAGCCCAGGAGTTCCCTTCCTTGATGAATTGATGGTCGAAAAATCTCTTAGCTAACATCCATCTCTGTCTATTGAGCATGAGCAACCTGTGCCACGCTGCAAGTACTGAAGGGGGCCTTGACCGTCTGTCAGTAGGGGTTAGTTGCTTATTGTTAAGTGCCGCCAAAGAATTTAGAACTTTTACAAAGTTCTAATTATTGAAAAGTTGCCTAAAACTATTACATAGTTGATAAAGTTTGCGTTTTAATAATCGTTACCGTGACCGGTCTTTTCCCCAAAACAGATGTACGTGTTTAATTTATAGTATTGTTAATGTAGTAAACAAAATTACGTAATAGGAGGTCTATCCCTTATGGCTATATTCTGCTTAGCCAGTCACCAACTTACAAGGTTCTCCAATGTGGACTGGTCCTAACACTACAGTCCTTTGCCTCAAAGGGCTGAATTATTCCTGCTTTTACTCTTCATAATACAGGGAGTGCAGAATTATTAGGCAAATGAGTATTTTGACCACATCATCCTCTTTATGCATGTTGTCTTACTCCAAGCTGTATAGGCTCGAAAGCCTACTACCAATTAAGCATATTAGGTGATGTGCATCTCTGTAATGAGAAGGGGTGTGGTCTAATGACATCAACACCCTATATCAGGTGTGCATAATTATTAGGCAACTTCCTTTCCTTTGGAAAAATGGGTCAAAAGAAGGACTTGACAGGCTCAGAAAAGTAAAAAATAGTGAGATATCTTGCAGAGGGATGCAGCACTCTTAAAATTGCAAAGCTTCTGAAGCGTGATCATCGAACAATCAAGCGTTTCATTCAAAATAGTCAACAGGGTCGCAAGAAGCGTGTGGAAAAACCAAGGCGCAAAATAACTGCCCATGAACTGAGAAAAGTCAAGCGTGCAGCTGCCAAGATGCCACTTGCCACCAGTTTGGCCATATTTCAGAGCTGCAACATCACTGGAGTGCCCAAAAGCACAAGGTGTGCAATACTCAGAGACATGGCCAAGGTAAGAAAGGCTGAAAGACGACCACCACTGAACAAGACACACAAGCTGAAATGTCAAGGCTGGGCCAAGAAATATCTCAAGACTGATTTCTCTTGTTAAGTGTATCCAGTCCACGGATCATCCATTACTTATGGGATATATTCTCCTTCCCAACAGGAAGTTGCAAGAGTCCACCCACAGCAAAGCTGCTATATAGCTCCTCCCCTAACTGCCATTACCAGTCATTCTCTTGCAAGTCTCAACATAGATAGGAGGTCGTGAGAGTCTGTGGTTTTTTATACTTAGTTTATTTCTTCAATCAAAAGTTTGTTATTTTTAAATGGCACCGGAGTGTGCTGTTTATCTCAGGCAGTATTTGGAAGAAGAATCTGCCTGCGTTTTTTCTATGATCTTAGCAGACGTAACTAAGATCCAGTTGCTGTTCTCACACATTCTGAGGAGTAAGGTACTTCAGAGGGGGAATGGCGTGCAGGTTTTCCTGCAAATAAGGTATGTGCAATAAAATATTTTTCTAAGGAATGGAATTGACTAAGAAAATACTGCTGATACCGAAGTAATGTAAGTACAGCCTTTAAATGCAGTGAAAGCGACTGGTACCAGGCTGATTGATAGAGATATATGCTAAGGTATGTGCAGTAATATATTTTTCTAAGGAATGGAATTGACTAAGAAAATACTGCTGATACCGAAGTAATGTAAGTAAAGCCTTAAATGCAGTGATAGCGACTGGATCAGGCTTATTAATAGACATACATACTCTTATAAGAATGTGTTTTAAAACGTTTGCTGGCATGTTTAATCGTTTTTTAACATATGTTTGGTGATAAAACTTATTGGGGCCTAATTTTTCCACATGGCTGGCTTAAATTTTGCATAGAAACAGTTATAGGGAAGGTAATCCACAGCTCAGCTGTGGCAGTTTTGTTGTGTCTGTTTAAAAAAATGTCGTTTTTTTTTTTTTTATCTGTTTTTTGCATTAAGGGGTTAATCATCCATTTGCAAGTGGGTGCAATGCTCTGTTAACTTATTACATGTACTGTAAAAATTTCGTTTGATTTACTGCCTTTTTTCACTGTTTTTCAAATTCTGACAAAATTTGTTTCTCTTAAAGGCACAGTAACGTTTGTTATATTTGCTTGTTAACTTGATTTAAAGTGTTTTCCAAGCTTACTAGTCTCTTTATTAGTTCTAACATGTCTAACATAGAGGAGGCTCTGTGTTTATTATGTTTAAAGCCATGGTGGAACCCCATTTTAGAATGTGTACCAGATGTACTGATTTCATGTTAAACAATAAAGATCATTTTTTGTATTTAAAAACATTATCACCAGAGGATTCTGTCGAGGGGGAAGTTATGCCGACTAACTCTCCCCACGTGTCAGACCCTTTGACTCCCGCTTTAGGGACTCACGCTCAAATGGCGCCAAGTACATCAAGGGCACCCATAGCGTTTATTTTACCAGAGGATTCTGTCGAGGGGGAAGTTATGCCGACTAACTCTCCCCACGTGTCAGACCCTTTGACTCCCGCTCCAGGGACTCACGCTCAAATGGCGCCAAGTATATCAATGGCGCCCATAGCGTTTATTTTACAAGACATGGCAAAGGTTGTGTATAATACACTGGCAGCAGTATTAGTCAGACTACCTGAAATTAAAGGAAAGCAAAACAGCTCTGGGGGTAGATACAGAGCATACAGACACTTTAAGAACCATGTCTGATACTACCTCACAATATGCTTAGTCTGTGGGTGATATTTGTGACTCAGGGAAGATGATTTAACCTGATTCTGATATTTCTACATTTAAAATTTATGCTTGAGAACCTCCACTTGTTGCTCAGGGAGGCTTTAGCTGCTCTGAATGAATGTGTACAATCGCAGTGCCAGAGAAATTGTGTAGACTGGATAAATAATATGCAGTGCCGGTGTGTACTTATGTTTTTCCAATACCTAAAGAGGTTTACTAAAATTTTTCATAAGGAATGGGATAGACCAGGTGTGCCGTTCTCTTCCCCTCCTATTTTTTAGAAGAATGTTTTCTAATAGTTGCCACCACACGGGACTTATGGCAGACAGTTCCTAAGGTGGAGAGAAGAGTTTCTACTCTAGCTAAGCGTACCACTACCTCTGGCGAGGACTGTTGTGCTTTTTTAGATCCAATGGATAAAAAATGTTTATTCAACAAGGTTTTATCCTGCAGCCCCTTGCACGCATTGCTCCTGTCACTGCTGCTGCGGCGTTCTGGTTTGAGTCTCTTGATGAGGCTTTACAGGCTCCATTGGATGAATATATTTGACAAGCTTAGAGCACTTAAGCCAATTCCTTTGTTTTCTGATGCCTTTGTTCCTTTGACTAGACTAACGGCTAAGAATTCTGTTTTTTACTATACTGGCGCGCAGAGCGCTATGGCTTATATCATGGTCAGCTGTTGTGACTTTAATAAATAAGCTACTTAACTTCCCTTCAAGGGGCAGACCCTATTCAGGTCTAGTTTGAAGGAGATTATTACTTATATCACTGGAGGAAAAGATCATGCCCTTCCTCAGGACAGGTCCAAATCAAGGGACAAAAAAGGCCTAATTTTCGTGCCTTTCGAAAATTCAAGGCAGGTGTGGCATCAACTTCCTCTAAGGCAAAATAAGAGGGAACTTTTGCTCAGTCCAAGGCGGTCTGGAGACAACCGGACCTGGAACAAAGATAAGCAGGTCAAGGAGCCTGCTGCTGCCTCTAAAACAGCATGAGGAACGGACCCCTATCTGGTAACGGATCCTATAGGGGGCAGACTTCATTCTTCGCCCAGGCGTGGGCAAGAGATGCCCAGGATCCCTGGGCATTGGAAATTATACCCCAGAGATATCTTCTGGATTTCAAAGCTTTCCCCCCCAAATAAGGGGAGTTTTTGCCTTTCACATTTATCTGCAAACCAGATAAAGAAAGAGACATTCTTGCATTGTGTACATGACCCATTCAGTTCCAATAGAGGAACAGGGACACAGTTTTCCTCAAATCGGTTTGTGGTTCCCAAGGAAAGGAAACCTTCAGACCTATTTTGGATCTAAAAGATCTTAAACAAATTCTTTAGAATTCTATCATTTAAGATGGAAACTATTCGTACCATCTTAACTATGATCCAGGAGAGTCAATAGAGGACTACAATGGATTTGAAGGATGCTTATCCTCACATTACGATGCATAAAGATCACCATCGGTTTTTCAGGTTTGCCTTTCTAGACAGGCATTACCAGTTTGTAGCTCTTTCCTTTGGGTTAACTACAGCCCCTAGAATCTTTATGGAGGTTCTGGGGTCACTTTGGCGGTCCTTAGGCCGCGGGGCATAGAAGTGGCCCCTTATTTAGACGACATCCTGATACAGGCGTCAAACATCCAAGTTGCCAAGTCTCATACGGACGTAGTACTGGCATTTCTGAGATCGCATGGGTGGAAAGTGAACAAGGAAAGAGTTCTCTATCCCCAATATCAAGGGTTTCCCTCCTAGGGATTCTGATAGATTTTGTAGAAATTAAAATTTACCTGACGGAGTCCAGGTTGTCAAAGTTTCTAAATTTCTGCCGTGTTCTTCATTCCATCCGCGCCCTTTGGTGGCTCAGTACATGAATGTAATCGGCTTAATGGTAGCGGCAAGGGACATAGTACCGTTTGCACGCCTACATTTCAGACCACTGCAACTATGCATGCTCAGCCAGAGGAACGGGGATTACACAGATTTGTTCTCCTGTTAAATCCGGACCAGGAAACCAGAGATTCTCTTCTCTGGTGACTATCTCGGGTCCATCTTTCCAAGGGTATGACCTTCCGCAGGTCAGATGGGACAATTGTTACAACAGATGCCAGCCTTTTAGGTTGGGATACAGTCTGGAACTCCCTGAAGGCTCAGGGATAGTGGACTCAGGAGGAGACCCTCCTTCTAATGAATATTCTGGAACTGGGAGCGATATTCCATGCTCTTCAGACTTGGCCTCAGTTAGCAACTCTGAGGTACATCATATTTCAGTCGGACAATATCACGACTGTGGCTTACATCAACCATCAAGGGGGAACAGAAGTTCCCTAGCAATGTTAGAAGTCTTAAAATAATTCACTGGACAGAGACTCACTCTTGTCTAAAAGCTATCCCTATCCCAGGTGTTGAGAACTGGGAGGCAGATTTTCTAAGTCGTCAGACTTTTCATCCGGGGGAGTGGGAATTCCCTCCGGAGGGGTTTGCACAAGATCAAGCAGGAGAGTGCTTTGGTGCTTTTGACAGCGCCTGCGTGGCCACGCAGGACCTGGTATGCAGATCTGGTGGACATGTCATCCTTTCCACCACGGTCTCTGCTTCTGAGACAGGACCCTCTACCTCAGGGTCTTTTCAACCATCTAAATATAACTAATCTGAGATGGACTGCCTGGAGACAGAACGCTTGATGTTATCAAAGCATGGCTTCTCCGAGTCAGTAATTGATACCTTAATACAGGCATAAAAGCCTGTCTCTAGGAAAATTTAACATAAGATATGGTGTAAATATCTTATTGTTATGAATCCAAGGGTTACTCATGGAGTAAAGTCTGGATTCCCAGGATATTATCTTTTCTCCAAGATGATTTTGAGAAAAGGGTTGTCAGCTAGTTCTTTAAAAGGACAGATTTCTACTCTGTGTATTCTTTTGCACAAGCGTCTGGCAGGTATTCTAGACGTTCAGGCATTTGGTCAGGCTTTGGTTAGAACCAAGCCTGTGGTTAAAAATGTTGCTCCGCCATGGAGCTTAAAGCTGGTTCTTAAGGTTCTTCAAGGAGTTCCATTTGAATCTTTTCATTCCATAGATATCAAACTTCTATCTTGGAAAGTTCCTTTTTGGTAGCTATTTCCTCGGCTCATAGAGTCTCCGAGTTATCTGCGTTGCAATGTGATTCTCCTCATCTGGTTCTCCGTACGGATAAGGTAGTCCTGTGTACCAACCTGGGTTTTTACCTAAGGTGGTATCTAACAAGAATATCACTCAAGAGATTGTTGTTCCATTCTTGTATCCTAATCCTTCTTCAAAGAAGGAACGTCTATTACACAATTTGGACGTGGTTCATGTTTTAAAGTTTTACTTACAAGCTACTACAGATTTTCATCAAACATTCACCTTGTTTGTTGTCTATTCTGGACAGAGGAGAGGTCAAAGGACTTCAGCAACCTCTCTGTCTTTTTGGTTAAAAAGCATAATTCATTTAGCTTATGAGACTGCTGGACAGCAGCCTCCTGAAGGGATTACAGCTCATTCTACTAGAGCTGTGGTTTTCACTTGGGCCTTTTTTAAATGTGGCTTCTGTTGAACAGATTACAAGACGGAGTCTTGGTCTGCGTTTCATACTTTTTCAAATTTAACAAATTTGATACCTTGCTTCTTCGGAGGCTATTTTTGGGAGAAAGGGTTTTTTACAGGCAGTGGTAACTTCCGTTTAAGTACCTGCCTTGTCCCTCCCATCATCCGTGTACTTTAGCTTTGGTATTGGTATCCCATAAGTAATGGATGATCCGTGGACTGGATACACTTAACAAGAGAAAACATAATTTATGCTTACCTGATAAATTTATTTCTCTTGTAGTGTATCCAGTCCACGGCCCGCCCTGTCACTTTAAGGCAGGTAATTTTTCCATTAAACTACAGTCACCACTGCACCCTATGGTTTTCCTTTCTCTGCATGTTTTCGGTCGAATGACTGGTAATGGCAGTTAGGGGAGGAGCTATATAGCAGCTTTGCTGTGGGTGGACTCTTGCAACTTCCTGTTGGGAAGGAGAATATATCCCATAAGTAATGGATGATCCGTGGACTGGATACACTACAAGAGAAATAAATTTATCAGGTAAGCATAAATTATGTTTTTTCTAAGGTTTTATGGACTGATGAAATGAGAGTGAGTCTTGATGGGCCAGATGGATGGGCCCGTGGCTGGATTGGTAAAGGGCAGAGAGCTCCAGTCCGACTCAGATGCCAGCAAGGTGGAGGTGGAGTACTGGTTTGGGCTGGTATCATCAAAGATGAACTTGTGGGGCCTTTTCAGGTTGAGGATGGAGTCAAGCTCAACTCCCAGTCCTACTGCCAGTTTCTGGAAGACACCTTCTTCAAGCAGTGGTACAGGAAGAAGTCTGCATCCTTCAAGAAAAACATGATTTTCATGCAGGACAATGCTCCATCACACGCGTCCAAGTACTCCACAGCGTGGCTGGCAAGAAAGGGTATAAAAGAAGAAAATCTAATGACATGGCCTCCTTGTTCACCTGATCTGAACCCCATTGAGAACCTGTGGTCCATCATCAAATGTGAGATTTACAAGGAGGGAAAACAGTGCACCTCTCTGAACAGTGTCTGGGAGGCTGTGGTTGCTGCTGCACGCAATGTTGATGGTGAACAGATCAAAACACTGACAGAATCCATGGATGGCAGGCTTTTGAGTGTCCTTGCAAAGAAAGGTGGCTATATTGGTCACTGATTTGTTTTTGTTTTGTTTTTGAATGTCAGAAATGTATATTTGTGAATGTTGAGATGTTATATTGGTTTCACTGGTAAAAATAAATAATTGAAATGGGTATATATTTGTTTTTTGTTAAGTTGCCTAATAATTATGCACAGTAATAGTCACCTGCACACACAGATATCCCCCTAAAATAGCTATAACTAAAAACAAACTAAAAACTACTTCCAAAACTATTCAGCTATGATATTAATGAGTTTTTTGGGTTCATTGAGAACATGGTTGTTGTTCAATAATAAAATGAATCCTCAAAAATACAACTTGCCTAATAATTCTGCACTCCCTGTAGAATGAGACTCCCTGGCTTAATATTCACAACTCTATTACACTTTCATGAGCACACCTGAGCTTGGGTGGGGTGCTTTAACCAATGGGAGACGGTCAGTCTCCCTGATTATTATTTAATACAAATACAAAATTTGGTTTAGCACACATTACAAAAAAGTTTATATACACATCTTTGGGAGTGATGCCAATGTGACCTAATTAATACACTGTCAGGGTTTTTTCCCTGTTGTGTTTGCCATGTGCTGCTGGCAGCCATTTTACTCACCTCTCTTCCTGACTATGGTGCATTGTGGGGGATGCTGCTCAATTCTTGCACTTCCTTTTATGGCCAAACTGCTGTGCATACACACTCATATGCACGCACACCACACAGAAACACACACAATTATATGCACACACACACGACACATACACACACTCATATGCCAATGGTGGACAGTTGAACCGCTCACTGCCTCTTAATTGCGCAATATGGATGATGATATTGGGATTGCATCTGGTGGCGCTGACGGAGGGAAAGAGGGGGCGTGGGAGGCTGTACCTAAGGGGGCGTGGTCAAAAAAGTAAAGACAAAAAAACCCCTCAACTATTTTTTTTAAATTAATCATTAAAAACTTTTTTCTTCTGATTTGACAGGGGAGGCGGAACCACACCACACATATGCAAGCACACCACACACACTCATATGCACTCACACCACACACACACACTCATATACACCACACACACACACTCATATGCAAGCACACCACACATACACCACACACACACTCATATGCACGCACATCACACACACACTCATATGCACGCACACCACACACACACTCATATGCACGCACACCACACATACACACACTCATATGCATGCACAAAATGGGGGCTATTTATCAAAGCGCCAATCTCGGTGCATTCGCCGGTGTCAATACGCTCGCCAGACATCACTGCTGTGGATCCACATACGATGTCCTTATTTCATTCATAAGATATGGTGAGTCCATGGAATCATCAATTACTAGTGGGAATATCACTCCTGGTCAGCAGGAGGAGGCAAAGAGCACCACAGCAAAGCTGCTATATATGTCACTTCCCTTACCCATAACCCCCAGTCATTCTCTTTGCCTGCGGTGCAAGAAGGAGGTGAAGTTTTGGTGTCTGATCTACAAAGAGTTTTTTAATTTTAAAGGAGAGTAGGTTTGCTCTGATCTTTCTAAAGGGTGTAGCCTTAGCCCATCTCAGTCTCTTCAGTAGGGCAATGGTAGCTTTTAAGCAATTGGGAACTTGTGGGGTACAATCCTCACTGCGTTTTCCCAAAACATTTTGCTGCCCTATTTAGATAGCCTGAGTAAGTTTACTCAGTCTTTCTGTATTTCCACAGGTTCATGTGAGGGATGGCATCCTCTTAAACTAGGTGAGCTGTCCTGCTGCCGGACAGATAAATATTAAGGTAAGTGCCAGTTTTATTTTTCTATGTAGCAGGGAAAAATTTGGCACTTATTCAGCTGAAATGCTGCAGGGACGTTTTTATTATTTCTGTCAGAGTGCAGGTTTTTATGGCAGTTTTTGCAGGCACTGTTAGTGTAAGGAGCTATTTATTTTATTGATGGCTTAGTGAGGATCTGTTTTTAGTAACAGATTATGTACTTTTTTGGGGGGGTTTTATTGTTTGTTTTTAAGCCTGTTTTTCAAGAAAGTTGTTTTAAAAAAATAAAAAAAATAAAAAAATGGCTTTGTCAGCTGTAGGACCGCCCCTTTTAGGGAGGTTCTGATTCTGTGATGTCAGTTTTTTTTGGCACTTTTTTTCACTTCCTATAAGAGTGAGGTGCTTATATTTCAGATGGCTCTGCTGTTTAGAAGGCTTCTTGCTGTTTTTGCTTCTCTAGAAATCCAGAATGTAAACGGGATAGTTTTTTTCCTCAGTTTGCTGCGGGTTGCAGGACAGGTAGGGCACCTCAGTAATTCTGCTGAGGTGTAGAGTGTTGCCTGGGGTATATTTTCTTGATTTGTTAAATTTAAAGGGAACATTTATTTAAGAATGATTTTTTGGTTCTGTGTTATATCCTTTGTTAAAAGATAAAAAAATAATAATTATTTTTTATTTTTTATTTGCTTCTGTAGCTTATGTTTTGATGCCCAGGTAGAACACCCAGTACCTTTTTGTTCTTTATGTATTAAAAAGAAATAGACTTTTTCACCCTGAGCCATCATTAGCTAAGGCGGATGCTGTTCAGGAGCCTCCTGTTTCAGATGTGCCGCAGCTTTCTCCTCAAGCATCCCAATCCTATTCATCTGCACATGCAGTGCCCTGCGTTTCCTTTCATGCTCCGTCTGGAGTTCCTCTGCAGTATCTGAGGCGCTGCCTGCTTTTCCTATGCTGCAGGGATAACGCAAAGTATTTCCTCTCAGAAGTCTGAGGATGAAGATTCTTCGGGTGCATCTGAGGGTGAAATTTCAAATTCAGGCAGTATAATTCCTTCTACTGATGCTAAAGTTGTGTGGAAGACTTGCTCAACTTAGAATTGGTTTAAACATTTATTTTTTCTGTACCTCTGATTTTGCAAATACTATTAAATGTACAGATTGGTTTGAACTTTATGTCTCCAAGGATGTTGTGGTTAAGGAACTGCCACAGCTTTCTCCTTTTATATCCCAAGCCTATGTGACGTCACATGCAGTGCCCTGTGGTTCCTCTCAATCTCCTGGAAGAGTGTATTTGCTTACATAAGATGCAAGCTCAGGAATCTTCTGCGGTATCTGTGGCTTGGTCTGTTTTCCTTTACTTCAGGGAAAAGACAAGAGGACATTTTAAGTCTCAGATAAGAGGGGTTCTTCTCCACATGCTTGTCTTCTTCCAAGTTAGTGAGGAGGATTCGCTGGTAGTTTCTGAGGCTGAAATCTCAGATCTGGACAGTATAATTCCTTCATCTGTTACTGAAGTGGTATCCTTCAGTTGTTTGCTTTAAAGCCTCTTATATTGTCAGGAGGTCTTGGCTGACTGGATGACACCGATCCCTATCGTTGTCTTTCCTTTGGAGTTTTGTGAACTTTATCAGTTCTATATTTTTCTTTCCTCTCTGGAAGGGTTCTAGACGTGCTGTGAGATGTTCACAGGATTGCTATAGAGAATCTAGGGATATTTCTCCCTGTCTCACGTCCTTTTTAGGATTTCCTGTCACTATCTCTCTTGAAATGCACGGTGTCTTTAGTAGAAGGGAACTTTCTACATTTAATCAGAGAACTTAGATCTCTGCAGAGATAATCTAGTTTTCTTTCTGACATAGGTAATAAGCTGTAGGTTAAAATTGTTTATTTAGAGCAATGTCTTGTCTTATTAGACTTGCTGTACTAGCCGCTGGGCATTGTGGCTGAAATCTATGGTCAGCTAATAAGCCTACCTGTGGTTTAATGGTTCAGCCTAGGCTTTATAGTTCTGCAGTTGCAGATTCAATTCTTTCTGTTTTCTCCAAATACACACTTCTAGTGTCTCCTTTTAAGGATGAGACTTTGTTTGGGTCATGCCTTTTCTAGTCCAATCTAAGTTTTCCTCCCAGGGGCAGATTTCTCTTTCTAGAGTATCTGCAATCCAAGTAGGATGAGAGGCATTCCTTGAACTGGATTCAGGGTCTTCATCTCTGGGAGTGACAGTTCCAGTCCCAGCTTGGGAACGGGAAATAGGTATTTACCTCATATATTTCAGATTCTGTCCTTCAAAGTAGTATCCTTTCTCCTTTGGTTCTAGTGGGCCTGTTCATAATTAACTTAGACCTGAGAGATTTATTGTTTCCTTAATAAGAATCTTCTCTAGGTTTCTTAGTTTGTGCTATCCCAGTCAGACCTTTTAGGTCTTGGGATATAGCAAGTGTGTTTTTCTGGACAATATATAGTTCAGGTATCATCCTGACTTCAAGCTAACTCTCTTTTAAGAGATCTTGTCCAATCTTCTTTTCCGGGGATGGGAAATTAATCTGGAGAAGAGTTCCCTTGTTCTATCCACAAGGGTAATTTATTTGGGACTAGCACCACAATACCCTGAATGCACCAAATTTTGTTTGATCTCGGAAGTTATGCAGGGTCAGGTTTGGTCAGTACCTGGATGGGAGACCACCTGGGAACGCCAGGTGCGGTATGCTTGGACCTTATTTCATTCTTTATCTAGGAGATGTCTTTCAGAGGTCAGAAAATCAAGGATTTATTCATTTTCCCCACTCTGTAGTCTTCTGTCCGGCCAACAGTAAGCACTAGTGGCCGGTGGATAGCTTAGCCATCTTGCATCCAGGAGGTTGGGAGTTTGGATTTAGCTGCAGTTTTTTTATTTCTTCTCTTTTCTGAGACCCTGTGTATGGAGGGAATTGGTCTGATGGTATTCTATGGACATCATTCCTTTTGCTATTTTCCATGACATGAGAACTTTTGGATCTGTCTTAAAGGATAGATTTAGATCAGATGACAAGAGACTTTCTTCCGTAGTATTTTTTCAGGAGTATCTATCACTGGGCGCATACTTCTGGAGATATTCCTGGGTGATGTGACCACGGATGCCAACCTGCTGGGCTGGTAAGCTGTCTGTGTCTTGTTTAAGGATATTATGGACTTGAAAGTGTCTGCTCTCCTCTTTAAACATCTTGGAGTTGAGAGCAATTCGCAATGCTCTGATGACTTGACCTTAGTCGTCCCTAGCTTGGTTCCAGTCGAACAATATCACCTCAAGGGTTTATATCAATCATTAGGGAGGAACTAGGGGTTCCTTAGCCATGTAGGAGGTGATTTGCATTGTTCAGTGGGAGAAAGCTCACATTTGCTGTCGGTCATCCACTTTCCAGGGGTGGACAATTGGGAGTCAGACTTCTAAACAGACTGATAATTCATCCCGGGGAGTGAGCATTTCCATCCAGAAGTGTTCTCTAGGTAGACCCTCACATGGGGGGGGGGGGTTCAGGAGTTGGCTTCTGTGGGCGTTTCAACAGACCGTCCTCGGAGTTACGGTTAATGGTCATGTGATCCACAGACCGTCCTGATAGATGTTCTGACGTTTTTTCTTGGTTTTCAATCTTGCATACCTTTTTCCTCTGTTTGTTCTCTTTCCATGAGTCATTACTCATATTTTCAGGTGAGAGCAGCAGTGATTTTATTAGCCCCTGCTTGGCCTCGTAGGATCTGGTATGCAGACCTAGTGGAAATGTCGTCTCTCCACTTTGGAGACTACCTCTGAGGAAGGACTTCTGATTCTTGGTCTTTTCCTTCATCTAAATCTCTAAAGCTGACTGCTTGAAGATTGGATGCTTAGTTTTGTCTAAGCAGGGGGTTTTCTGAATTTTTTATCCTTTCTTCAGGGTGGTCTGGAGAAGGGTTTGCCAGTCAGTACCCTGAAGGGTCAGTTTTCTGTATTGTCTTTTTTGCTACATAAGCATCTGGTGGACGTGTCAGATGTGCAATCTTTTTGTCAGGCACTGGCCTGTGTTTAAGTCAGTTGCTCCCCCTTACGGTTTTACCCTTGTTCTTAAAGTTTTGCAGTAGGCTCTGTTTGAGTATTTACTTTCCATAGATATTAAGTTGTTATCTTGGAAGGTTTTGTTTCTCATTGCTATCTTTTCTGCTTGGAGAGTCTCGGAGCTCTCAGTTTTGCAGTGTGATTCGCATTATCTTATCTTTCATGCAGTTAAGGCAGTTATTCGTACTAGTTAGGTTTTCTTCCTAAGTGGTTTCAGATAGATATATTAATCAGAAAATTGTTGTTCCTTCTCTGTGTCCTTATCTATCTTCTCATAAGGAACATTTGTTGCACAACTTTGATGTTGTGCGTGCTTTTATTTTCTATCTACAGGCGACTAAGGATTGTCGCAAGTTTGCTGTTTGTTTCTCTGGGAAACATAAAGGTCAGAAAGCTTCAGCTACTTCTTTCTCTTTGGTTGAGTAGTATAATGCGTTTGGTTTATGATACTGCTGGACAGCAGCCTCCTGAGAGAATTTCAGCTCATTTCACTAGGGCTGTCCCTTCTTCTTGGGCTTTCAAGAAGGAAGTTTCTGTAGAACAGATTTGCAAGGCTGCAACTTGGTCCTCTCTGCATACTTTTTCCAAATTTTCCAAATTTGATATTTTTGTCTTAGCTGAGGCTTCTTTTGGGAGAAAGGTTCTTCGTGCAGTGGTGCCTTCTGTTTAGGTTACCTGTCTTGTCCCTCCCTAATCATCTGTGTCCTCTAGCTTGGGTATTGGTTCCCACTAGTAATTGATGATTCCGTAGACTCACCATATCGTATGAAAGAAAACATAATTTATTATTACCTGATAAATTTCTTTCTTTCCAGATATGGTGAGTCCACAGCCCTTTATTTTAAGACAGTTAATTTTAACTAAAACCTCAGGCACCTCTACACCTTTGTGTTATCTTCTTTTTCCATTTTCCCTTCGGCTGAATGACTGGAGGTTATGGGTAAGGGAAGTGACATATATAGCAGCTTTGCTGTGGTGCTCTTTGCCTCCTCCTGCTGGCCAGGAGTGATATTCCCACTAGTAATTGATGATTCCGTGACTCACTACATCCTGAAATAAATAAATTTATCAGGTAAGCATAAATTATGTTTTATAAAAAAACGTCAAAAACATGCGCGTCAAGTATGACGTGATGAGGATCGGACTGTTGTTAACTAACAGTCATCGATGTCGCAGTTATTCGGCCTTTTCCCAACTTTATTTATACCATTTCATTACTGTCCATGAACAAGCGCATTTCTCTAAAGCTAATCATTTATTTTTCATCTGTTAATGTCCAAGAAATAGCTACATTTATACCTCAACAAACAATATCTCATAGAAAGTTATTGTTATATTTTTGTTATATGATACTTTCACATAAATTAATATGTATTTGTATTTCTAGAAGTCATGATATACTTTTATCTCATGTTTTTTTTTAAATAAATGATTATTAAGGCTAGAATTTGTACTTCCACTCCAATAATATAATCAACACACAAACATTGAAGTCACAGGATTTTCACAAAATGATGCAAATTTAATTGATGTTTCGGGGATGTTTTCTGAAGAAGGGGAGAATACATCCCTGAAACGTCAATTAAATTTGCATCTTTTTGTGAAAATCCTGTGACTTCACTGTTTGTGTGTTGATTTAGTTATATATTTATATGTATATGTGTTGTATCAGAAATCTTTTGCAAACATATTTTTATGTCCCTAAATTTCTTTTTTTATTCTAAACAATGTTGTCTTTAATATTGCCGTGTTTATTTATAGCTGTGATAACCAAAAGTTATCTAATAGTGTGATAATTAGAATATGAAAAATAAAGGTTTTGTTGCTCTTTTCTTAAAATAAGCAAGAGAAAATGATTTATTAAACTTACTTATTTAAGGTCATTAATTTTGTAATTGATAGAATAATATGAAACTTCACTAAGATACGAATATATAAATATTCAGGAAAGATTTTGAGTAACTGAGATTTAAGTTCAGAGTATGTCATATGTGTTACAAAATAATGCAACAGTTAATGCTGATTAAAGCAGATTAAGCAAAGCAAAGGTTTAGACTGCTTGACAAAGTAAAGGTAATTTCTTCACGCACTCACACTTTCACGCAATAAAATATATACACAGTCCAGACATACTAGCTTGAATCCCAAACCGCAATATACTGAGTCAGATGAAAATCACAATAAAGGTTATAGATAACTCCAATAACAAACAATGGTGTTTAAGGTTTAACCTTTATGAATGAATAAATTGTAGCGTGGAGAGCGGTACTTATCTTAACAGTAGCGGTGGAAAGAAGCGTGGAGAGCGGTAATGCCTTTTAGAAATAAAGGCTGAGAGGTAAGTTGCAGCTCTTAGGTTCAGCGTCTGTTTGGTGTGAGCGCGACTTCGGCGTGGTGAAAGAAGTTCCGATTGGCGGATGAATCCGGAAGATGATCCCGGTCTGAAAAGAGGTAACTGTAGATACCCAGCGGGTATCGAAGGCGAAGTAAAAGACCTGAAGGTTAAAGTAATAATAGCACAATGTGGTAGTAGCTCCACAGAGGAGCAAGGAGAAGTGATAAACAGCTTCAATTTTCAGGCCCTGATTGAGGGGTAAGCACTTCCTTAAATAGGAAGGAAGTGCTTATGCAGGTTCAGATTTAAAGGGATATCACATGCCCCCCTCCTCAGGGAATCACCCCTGGGGATTCTGCGTGAGGTTTAAGTGGATATTTCTTATGGAAGAACCTGATCAATCGGGGCGAATGGACTTCGGAATGAATGAGCCAGGAGTTTTCTTCAGGGCCGTAACCCTTCCATTTAATGAGATATTCCAGTTTATTTCTGTGTATCCTAGAATCCAGTATGGATTCAACCTCGAATTCTTCTTGATGATCAACCATAACAGGTGGTGGCGGAATAGAAGAAGGATGGTTTTTGGTTGGGAATGGTTTCAACAATGAGATATGGAAAGAAGGATGTATTTTGTAGTCTTTTGGCAGTTTAAGTCTAACCACATTGGAATTTATCACATGTTCTATTGGAAATGGACCCAAGAATTGATTCGCAAGTTTCTTGCTAGGAACTTTGAGTTTAAGATTTTTTGTTGAGAGAAGTACTAAGTCCCCAACCTTATAATCAGGACCCTTACGATGTTTTAAGTCATAATATGATTTTTGATATTGTTTGGCTTCATGTAGATGTCTTTTCAGGACAATTAACCTTTCGTGGAGGTTAGATGTAAATTCAGTTGCTGTGGGAGAGTTTACAGATTTGTTAGAAAGAGATATAGTGTTTGGGTGGTAACCATATGTTGCAAAAAAGGGGGAAGTTTTGATAGAAGTATTTATGGAATTGTTATATGTGAATTCGGCCATGGGAAGAAAAACTGTCCAATCATCTTGGAGATGTGATATGTAACATCGTAAGAATTGTTCTATGGTCTGATTAAGTCTCTCTGTGAGTCTATTAGTCTGGGGATGGAAAGCAGTGGTATAAAGGTGGTCAATCTTTAGCAATTTACACAGAGATCTCCAGAAGGATGAGGTAAATTGCGTTCCCCTATCTGTAATTATGTTGGTAGGTAAACCATGTAGTCTGACTATGTGGTCGATAAATACCTTAGCCGTAGTCATAGCTGAGGGTAATCCCTTAAGTGGGATAAAATGAGCTAGTCTGGTTAAATGGTCAATTATTACCATGATAGTATTATATTGTTGAGTGAGTGGGAGTTCAACAATAAAATCCATGGCTATGGTACTCCATGGTTTATCTGGGATAGGCAGAGGTGTAAGTAGACCAATTGGTCTCTTATGAACTAATTTATTTCGGGCACAATTTTCACATCCTGATACATAGTCATAAATATATTTGTTCATGCCAGGCCACCAGAAATTACGTCGGGTTAGTTCAATGGTCTTTTTAATTCCAGGATGACCAGACATTGTATCATCATGGGTGTGTGTGAGTATTGAAGATCTCATGCTCTTGGGTATATACAATTGACTGTTATGATAGTACAATCCAGATTGAGAGTCTTTAACACAAGTTTGGTGGGGTATTGAATCTTGTTTTAAAGTCTTATGAACCTCTTGTTCTATAGGTGTCAGGACGCCTATGATTTTTTCAGGAGGGATAGTAAAATTAGGTGGTTCATGAGTTAAGCTTTCGTTTATACGTGATAAAGCATCAGCCTTAGTATTTTGACTGCCTGGTTTGTAGGTAATTAGAAAGTTAAAACGGTCTAAAAATAGAGACCATCTCGCTTGTCTGGCTGTCAAAGTCTTGTTCTTTTTTAAATATTCAAGATTCTTATGGTCAGTAAAAATAATGAATGGAAGTTTAGATCCTTCTAGGAGGTGTCTCCATTGTTCAAGGGCACTCTTTATTGCTAACAATTCTTTGTCCCCCACACTATAATTACTTTCTGCACTAGTTAAGGTTCTTGAATAAAACGCAATGGGGTGAATTTCCCCATTCTCAACTTGTTGTTGGGAGAGTACTGCTCCTATGCCAGTATTAGAGGCATCTACTTCAAGTTGGAATTGGAGATCAAAGTTGGGTAGTGATAAGATTGGGGCTGTAGAAAATAACTCTTTAAGTTTTTCGAAGGTTTCTTGAGCTTTTTGAGACCATTTAAATTTTTGATTAACACTAGTCAGTTGTGTCAGTGGTCTTACTATTGAAGAAAAGTTTTTAATAAACTTTCGATAAAAATTAGCGAAACCGATAAAGCGTTGTAACGCTTTTACAGTAGTGGGAGCTGGCCAATCTTTAATGGCGGACACTTTGTCAGGATCCATTTGTACATGGTTAGGAGTTATTATATAACCTAAAAATTTTATCTTAGAGACATGGAATACACATTTTTCTAATTTAGCATATCATTTGTGCTCCTTGAGACGGGTGAGTACCCATCTTACATGCTTTTCGTGATCAGAGGGTGTTTTGGAGTATATTAGAATATCATCTAAGTAAATTATAACACAGATGTCCATAAGGTCGTGGAATATTTCATTAATAAAATGCTGGAATGTTGCAGGAGCATTGCTTAAGCCGAAGGGCATTACATTATATTGAAAAAGCCCATAACGGGTTCTAAAGGCGGTTTTCCACTCATGACCTTCTTTCATACGGATAAGATTGTAAGCCCCCTTAAGATCAAGTTTTGAATAAATTGTAGCTTCGTTTAAACGTTCCAATAATTCGGGTATGAGGGGTAGAGGATACCTGTTTTTAACAGTAATTTCATTTAAAGCTCTATAATCAATAATGGGTCTTATTGTACCGTCCTTATTACGTACTAAGAACATTCCAGCAGCAGCTGGAGATGTTGAGTGGGAAATAAAACCTTTTCGGAGATTGTCGTCTAAATAGGAACGTAAGTAAGTAAGTTCCTCTTGTGAAAGTGGGTATATTTTTCCGTGAGGAATTTGAGAGCCCGGTATCAGATCAATTGGACAATCAAACTCCCTATGAGGGGGGAGGTTTTCTGCCTCTTTTAGATCAAACACCTCTGCCAGATCCTGATAAATTTCTGGTAATTCGGGTTCAATAGCAGAGATTAACTGATATGGATAACATGTTTTTAAACAGAATGGTGATGCTAATGATACCTGTGGAGTGGACCAGTCAATGCTGGGGTTATGTTTTTTTAACCATGTAAAGCCAAAAATAAGTGTATGCATGTGGATGGAAATTAAGTCAAAAGTAAGATATTCAGTATGTCCATTGTCAGTTGTTACTAGTAAAGGTATCGTTTGATGGGTAATGGGACCATGTTGTATGAGGGAACCATCAATGAGTTTAACAGAGACTGGTTGTGCCTTACAAACAATAGGAATTTTATTTAAATCAACAAAAGAAATATCGATATAATTTCCGGCTGCCCCAGAATCGATCAATGCATTAGACTGCACGTTTTTCTGATCCCACTGTAAAGAAAGGTTAAGAGTCAGTTGAGGGTTTTGAGTGAAGTATAAAATATTATGTTTTGAATGAATCTTACCCTTCTTCTGCTTTTGAAGAATTGGGCAATTATTAACTGAGTGTTCTTTTTGCCCACAATATAAGCAAAGATTCTCAGATCTGCGTCTGGCCTTTTCTTCAGGTGTTAAAGGTCCTTTTATGGCACCAATCTCCATTGGGGTTTGATTTGAAGTACCCTTTTCCTGGTTGGGTGTGTAAAGATACGGACGTCTAGGTGGTACGTCATAGGTAGCTCTCTCAGCCTTCCTTTCACGTAATCGCCGATCCAGGGTAGTACTTAATTTCATCAGTCCATTCAGGGTTTCGGGCATCTCCAAACTTGACAACTCATCTTTTAACAATTCTGAAAGGCCCAGTCTGAACTGGTTCTTCAAACTAATTTCATTCCATTTGGAATCATCTATCCACATTTGGAATTCGGTAATATAGTCTTCTATATTCCTCTTACCCTGTTTTAGGGATCTCAATTTCGTTTCTGCCGTCATCTGGGAATGAGAGTCCTCATAAAAGGATGTCATGGCTAAAAAAAATTCTTCCAGGGAATCTAAGATTGGATGGTTATTCTCAAAATATCTATTAGCCCATGAGCGAGGCTCCCCCTGGAGGAAGGAGATGGTAGTACAAACCTTGATTCTCTCAGAGTGATAAGTTTTAGGCCTTAATGAAAAAAGTAATTTGCAAGCATTTTTAAAGTCTCTATATTCACTTCGTTTACCAGAAAAGGGTTGAGGATAGTTAATGTGAGGTTCAGGGACTTCTGAGCTCTTGGCTGGTAAACATTCTTTTACTAGAGTTTTAAGTGCTTTATTTTCTGATTGTACCTCAGTTAAGGCCCTGGCTAGATATTCTAATTTTTGATGAATGTTGGTGAATTCATTTTTTATTTCACTAGGATCCATCCTATATTCTACAGGTTATAACCTTATAGGCCTGAAAATTCTGTGATAACCAAAAGTTATCTAATAGTGTGATAATTAGAATATGAAAAATAAAGGTTTTGTTGCTCTTTTCTTAAAATAAGCAAGAGAAAATGATTTATTAAACTTACTTATTTAAGGTGAGTCATTAATTTTGTAATTGATAGAATAATATGAAACTTCACTAAGATACGAATATATAAATATTCAGGAAAGATTTTGAGTAACTGAGATTTAAGTTCAGAGTATGTCATATGTGTTACAAAATAATGCAACAGTTAATGCTGATTAAAGCAGATTAAGCAAAGCAAAGGTTTAGACTGCTTGACAAAGTAAAGGTAATTTCTTCACGCACTCACACTTTCACGCAATAAAATATATACACAGTCCAGACATACTAGCTTGAATCCCAAACCGCAATATACTGAGTCAGATGAAAATCACAATAAAGGTTATAGATAACTCCAATAACAAACCATGGTGTTTAAGGTTTAACCTTTATGAATGAATAAATTGTAGCGTGGAGAGCGGTACTTATCTTAACAGTAGCGGTGGAAAGAAGCGTGGAGAGCGGTAATGCCTTTTAGAAATAAAGGCTGAGAGGTAAGTTGCAGCTCTTAGGTTCAGCGTCTGTTTGGTGTGAGCGCGACTTCGGAGTGGTGAAAGAAGTTCCGATTGGCGGATGAATCCGGAAGATGATCCCGGTCTGAAAAGAGGTAACTGTAGATACCCAGCGGGTATCGAAGGCGAAGTAAAAGACCTGAAGGTTAAAGTAATAATAGCACAATGTGGTAGTAGCTCCACAGAGGAGCAAGGAGAAGTGATAAACAGCTTCAATTTTCAGGCCCTGATTGAGGGGTAAGCACTTCCTTAAATAGGAAGGAAGTGCTTATGCAGGTTCAGATTTAAAGGGATATCACAATAGCACTATATGTATATAGTGTAAATTCATTATTATTCTGAGCAGCAATAATTGCGAATATAACATGTAATCGGGGTATCATATGTATTTATTTGCAATCAATGGGTATTTTAAGAGCTGGGCTAGTTTTCTCTCTGTACCTGTGTAACCCCTCCTGATTGCAATCTAGTTTTAAAAAACACCCTACACAGGTGTCATAA
This sequence comes from Bombina bombina, assembly GCF_027579735.1. Taxonomy (NCBI): domain Eukaryota; kingdom Metazoa; phylum Chordata; class Amphibia; order Anura; family Bombinatoridae; genus Bombina; species Bombina bombina. Next base: position 428,444,803 of record NC_069501.1, on the reverse strand, counting down.
AAAGGGCTGGCATATAAGATGACATAATAAACCAAAGAAAGAAGGGGAGGGGGGGGAGAGTCCACCTAAACTGTGTAGTAAATATTGTTTTAACAAGGTCCAAGCTCTAGGAGAACATTAATGCACAACTGGTAATGTAATCCACTGATAGGAGGGGTAACAATCACGCACACATCCACTGTATATACGGCTTACATAGATCATAAGTATCAAAGATATACTTGCTTGTAGCGATACCTCACACACATGTATATATCTGTGAAAAAAGGTGTCTCACCACCTACTAAAGAGTCCATATAACTTACAGTGAATCCATGGCATAAGTAACTTCTGCTACGTTAATATCCGTCTACAACCTGCCTTCCTGCAGAACCAGGCTACGTTCACTGAGTAGTTGTTCCGTGAGCTCCAGTTCACTGAGCAGGAGGCGTGTCATATACACGCTGACAAGTATATCGTCATCAACAGGCCTCACTCGGTACTTGTTCCTTGGGATCCAATCCACTTGACAGGAGGCCTGTCACATACACGCTGACGAATGTATCATCACCAACGGGCCTCACCAATCAGGGGCTTCTTGGAGGATCTGTGCCGATAACCCTCTGGTAGTACTTGAAGAAGACACATATATTGGAACATTTATGCAATTCTACTTGCCAGAACTCAAGTGAGATTCCATGTAGACAGCCAAAACAATAGCCACAGTTTTCAGTCCTAATCATCAAGAAAGCGGGTGTACCCCTCCAAACCAGGAGCTAATCCCTACAGAGTGAATGGGGGACCTGGCAGGGTGCCGATACGCTCAAATAGGCTGCAAACACTTCACTAAAAAGAGAAAACAGAGAGTGATCAGCTAGAAAAAGTATATATAAAACTAGTCCTTTATTCAAAAAATCGGTATAAAAACAGATGGTCAGAGAGTAAAAAACAGTGAGAGCGCAAAAGCACCTAGGGATAGGCCAGCTTACGCATTTCGGCTTCAAGCCGTAATCATAGCATAGGGAAGCCCATTCCAGGTGCACATTATATACACAAATTACAGTGACGTCACTAGTTCAAACCATGGTTAAAAACAAAGTCACTCCCTTAAAGTGCTTATTTTATATTATACGCCTAAAACAGATAGGTCCTGAGCTATGAAATTACAATTCATCGAATATCTGTGAAGTTAACATATACATATGAATTAGAGTTAGTAGATAATACATAGCACACATATATAATGTATACAAATAGTCGTTTTAAGTGCAATGAAAGTAGAGTGGGGGTAGGGGTCGGAATTAGAGAACAATAAGGATGTATAGATATACTTATGTGTACTCCATATATACAAAACCGTAGGCTTTGATCAACTCAATATGTAGCAAAGCACAAATCACTGTTTTGTGACCGATATCAGCTAACAATATGAGGAAATATATAGGATAGTTAAACATCATTTCAGTATGCTCATTGCAGATGACAGATTAATAGGATGTGTCCAAGAAGGTATGAGGTGCTCATATCGTAGAAACCGCACATTGGCCAATATGTTGTCCCCAACGGTTCTTAAAAAACCCATCTCACAGGCTAGCTCATGGCTTACTAGTAAGGGATCCTTCAGGTGTGGTAACTCCAGATGTGGTGCTTGTGATTATTTAACTGTGTCTGACTCTTTCAGGTCATCTGTAACAAGGAGGACATATGATATTAATTTTTGTTTAAACTGCACCTCCATTTATGTTATATACTGCATAACATTTACGAAATGTGGGAAGCAGTACGTCAGACTTACGACAAGAAATGTTAGATCTAGGATGAGAGAGCATCTCTCTACCATTCGGGTTGGGAAGGCAACCACCCCCCTGGTATATCACTTTGCACAGGTCCATAAGAAGGACTTATCCTGTTTTTCCTGGCAACCAATCGATATGATACCTTATCCCAAGAGAGGGGGGGGATAGAGACATGATTCTGCAGAAGAGGGAGATGCTGTGGATTTTCAAGTTGGAGACTAGGGTCCCTCAAGGATTAAATTCCGAATTTGACCTTATTAATTATTGGCAGTAATTGGTTTACATCCCTATCTTTCCCTTTGATATCCACAGCATCTCCCTCTAATTTGTAACTTGTATTATGTAGTTGTACGCAGTGACTATCTTTGAGTTGGTCTCTTGTGATTATATCCCAGATGTTAACTCTTTATTGTATTAGTTTATGGTTTTATCTATATATCTCTATATATGTTTATACTATACTTCGATGCCATTAGGCATCTCAAGCAGTAATCCTCATTATAGCTAGCAAATAGATATGTGTACCTTACAGTGATTTGTGTTTCGCTACATATTGAGTTGATCAAAGCCTACGGTTTTGTATATATGGAGTACACATAAGTATATCTATAAATCCTTATTGTTCTCTAATTCCGACCCCTACCCGATCCGACTCTACTTTCATTGCACTTAAAACGACTATTTGTATACATTATATATGTGTGCTATGTATTATCTACTAACTCTAATTCATATGTATATGTTAACTTCACAGATATTCGATGAATTGTAATTTCATAGCTCAGGACCTATCTGTTTTAGGCGTATAATATAAAATAAGCACTTTAAGGGAGTGACTTTGTTTTTAACCATGGTTTGAACTAGTGACGTCACTGTAATTTGTGTATATAATGTGCACCTGGAATGGGATTCCCTATACTATGATTACGGCTTGAAGCCGAAACGCGTAAGCTGGCCTATCCCTAGGTGCTTTTGCGCTCTCACTGTTCTTTACTCTCTGACCATCTGTTTTTATACCAATTTTTTGAATAAAGGACTAGTTTTATATATATACTTTTTCTAGCTGATCGCTCTCTGTTTTCTCTTTTTGGTGAAATATAAGATGACATTTCTTACTGAAATAGAAATTGAAGAGAAGGAAGAAATACACTGAAAATAGCATGACAGTAAAGAGGCGATTTTAGTTCTGCCGTATCTGATTCATGACAGTTTAATGTTAGGTGGGCTATCCCTTTGAGCTATCAGTTTAAGATTATATTGAATCAAACATCTATTAAAATTTTAAGATCTTTGTCTAAAATATTACACTGTGTGTCCTAATGTCAGCATCAATCTTTATCTTTAATACTAATTTCACATATACATACTTTCAAAGTATAATACACAATTTAACAAATGGCACTTACAAGTTCTGATGAGTGATCAATGACACAAGTAACGAGCAATTTGATTCGTTAGTGATAGTTTAAAATGTATATTTGAATCAGATTGGCTGATGTCATAAATCATGTGATTATGCATATGCCAATCAAAAGTAGTTGAAAAATTCACTAGTGTGTGGGTTGTTTAGGAGTTTGCGTCTTAATTGGTGCGAAAAGTGTTGTATCAAATTTGGTGCGATGTGGAGAGTGGGACTTGTATTACATGGCTTAAACATGGTACAAATACATTTTTCCAAAAAAATAAAAAGGAAGTTAGCTATATTATGTTGTGTATTTAGTTCATTTGTATCTCTATAATTATTAGTGCAACAAGTTTGGGGAAAAACTTTGCAACAAATTTGGAGAAATAATATTGTCCCCTTGCTTTGTAATGAGAGACAAATTTGTAGCATAATCCATAAGTAGTAATGTATTTTTCATTTTTATCCCTATATCTACTAGCACACCAAATGTGGAGCAATAATATTGTTTGATTTAGAAAGGGTATACAATTTTAATAAAGTTTCTAATTTACTTTTATTATCTAATATGCTTCATTCTCTTGCAGCATCGAACATAAGCTTTCTGTGTTTTCAGACTCCCATTGATTTCTATGGCATCCACAACCACACACACACTCATATGCACTCACACCACACACACACATGTGCATGCACACCAAACACTCAATTGCACGCACACTACACATATGCACGCACACCACACACACACACACTCATATGCACGCACACCACATATACATACACATACACACGCACACCACACACACACACTCATATGCATGCACACCACACACGCACTCATATGCATGCACACCACACACACACTCATATGCATGGACACCACACACACACTCATATGCACTCACACCACACATAAACACATATGCATGCACATCACACATACACACACTCATATGCACGCACACAATAACTGCAAAGTTGTGCTGGGATTGCAAGAATTAACAGTTTGTACAATATGCATTTGAATTGGACTGCATTGAAGGGATCTACTCTACAAAGATTATAAGGTAGCAGAAGTGGGGACAGTGCTAGCATGCTCCTTAATTCACAAGAGGTTTAGACAGATATATACAAATGAAACACAAATGTAATGCACTACAGAATAAATAATGTTCATCAAATAAAATAAGACAGTAATTCAGGGAAAACTGCAAAAGCATTGTAATAGAACAGTAAGTAGAACCTCTGAAGTGACAGTAATGGCAGAAAGAGTCAAATTAAAAATAACCTTAAATAAATAAAAGTGTCATACTCCCTCAAAGCGGTACAAGGATATATAGACTGATACTCACGGTCGGAAAGATCTCTCTTTTTTTGTGCATATCTCTGCATCTGAAAAGTCACTCTCCACGATCCCAGAAGCATGAGGAAGGAGTAGAGTCGACATATAGTGGTAATATAGTCTAACAGGTGTTCTGTCGATCCAAGCGCTAAGGCCTTTGTTCACTCAGGGAGCAACAGGAAAGAATCCAGTGACAGCTTCAACTATATGCTATCCGACCTGTGCTGAGCTGCATCACTGCACTGCTGTGTCACATCGTGGAGCGGTCACGTGTATCTCTCTTTCTTGGTGGCCGCTGCTTCAGTGCTGTACCAAATGAAGCCCAGTATTGGCAAAAACCTTTGAATATGGGCTTCATTAGGTGCAGCACTGAAGAGACGGCCGCCAAGAAAGTGAGATGCCCGCGATGTGACACAGCAGTGATGCGGCTCCTCACAGGTTGCTTCTGCCAGCCAGGAACCTTGGTTAAACTCTTCATTGCCGCACACACGTCGGAGCCTGAGGGGTAGGGTGGCTATTATTTTTGGAAGGGGAAAGTTCTCTTCTTGTTGTGTGGCGGTGGCTGTGCAGGGCGGCCGCAGGGCTAAGATAACTGGCCGCGGCCCAGCGGGCATTTGCCTGGTTTGCCCGACGCTCAGTCCAGACCTGGTGTGCCCGTTTGGGTTGCACACTTGTTGACATTAACTTCATGAGATTTCACTAATTCTCTGTGTTTCTCTTACATGGGCACCAATCAGCTAAGTTGTGGTCGTGCCGTCTGTCTGGCACATTAAAAATATGTTAACGCAACCACTCGCAACAACGTGTGCCCTCACGTGTGTGCCAGTTCGGGTTGCACATTTGCTGACATTAACTTTGTGAGTTTTTATTAATTCTCAGTGTTTCTTGTATTACATGGCTTAAACATAATGCAAATAGATTTTTCCATAATAAATAAAATGGAAGTTTTCCATAATAAAATAAAAAGGAAGTTAGCTATATTATGTTGTGTATTTATTTCATTTTTATCTCTATATCTATTAGTTCCCAAGTTTGGGACAAAACTTTGCAACAGATTTGGAGAAATAATATTGTCCCCTTGCTTTGTAATGAGAGACAAAGGCCTCTATTTATGAAAGGTCTTGCGGACCTGATCCGACAGTGCGGATCAGGTCCATAAAACCTCGCTGAATGTGGAGAGCAATACGCTCTCCGTATTCAGCATTGCACCAGCAGCTCACAAGAGCTACTGGTGCAACGCCGCCCCTTGCAGACTCGCGGCCAATCGTCCGCCAGCAGGGAGGTGTCAATCAAGCCGATCGTATTCGATCGGGTTGAATTGCGGCGATTCCTGACTGCCTGCTCAAAGCAGGCGGACAGGGTTATGGAGCAGCAGTCTTTAGCCATAGAAACACGGGCCATCAAGCTTGATAGATAGGCCCCATAGTTGTTACATAATCCATAAGTAGTAATGTTTTCATTTGTATCCCTATATCTACTAGTGCACCAAATGTAAAGCAGTAATATTGTTTGATTTAGAAAGGGAATACAATTTTCATTTTCTTGCAGCATCGAACATAAGCTTTCTATGTTTTCAGACTCCAATTGATTTCTATGGCATCCGCGTCCTCAAGGGTGGCGGATTGAAATCTAGGTACGCTGCGTCGGAAGAGACTCGAGCGTACCTGTTAAATGTTTGATAAATTAGGAAAAGGTTCAAATAGAGTTAATTGTGAATTAGAAACATCTGTAATGACGCAAGCATCGATCTGCGTCGGATTGAGATCGCGGGAGCGTATGTTACGTCACAAATTTCAACATTTGACGATCTTGACGCGTTGATAACTACAGCGGATCAATCTCGCGAAAAATACGACGCGGGATTCAAGCGTATTTTCAGTTGACGCTTTGATAATTTCCCCCTAATATCTCAAAGTTGTGCTGGGATTGCAAGAATTAACAGTTTGTACAATACAGTATACATTTGAATTGGACTGCATTCAAGGATCTACTCTCCAAAGATGATAAGGTAGCGGAAGTGGGGACAGTGCTGGCATGCTCCATAATTCACAAGAGGTTTAGACAGATATATACAAATGTAATGCACTACAGATTAAATAATGTTCAACAAATAAAATAAGCACACATATGCAGATATGCACACCACATCCATACACACACTCACTCATATGCACGCACACCACATACATACACACACTCATATGCACGCACGCACGCACGCACACCACACACACTCATATGCACGCACACCACACACACACTCATATGCACGCACGCACACCAAACAGAAACACACACAATCATATGCACGCACACCACACATAGGCACATATGCACACACACCACACACACACACATATGCACGCACACCACACACACACACACTCATATGCACTTACACTACACACACACACATATGCACACACACCACACACACACACTCAGATGCACGCACACCACACACACACACACTCATATGCACTCACACCACACATACACACATATGCACGCACACCACACACACACACACACTCATATGCACTCACACTACACACACACATATGCACGCACACCACACACACTCATATGCACTCACACCACACACACACACACACACACTCATATACACCACACACACACTCATATGCACGCACACCACACACACACACATATGCACGCACACCACACACACACACATATGCACGCACACCACACACACACTCATATACACGCACACCACACACACTCATATGCATGCACACCACACACAAACTCATATGCACGCACACCACACATACACTCATATGCACGCACACCACACATATGCATGCACACCACACACTCATATGCACGCACACCACACACACACACACACACACATATGCACGCACACCACACATACACACACATATGCACGCACACCACACATACACTCATATGCATGCACACCACACACACACACTCATATGCATGCACACCACACACGCACTCATATGCACGCACACCACACACACACACACACTCATATGCACTTACACTACACACACACATATGCACACACACCACACACATACTCAGATGCACGCACACCACACACACTCATATGCACTCACACCACACATACACACATATGCATGCACACCACACACACACACACACACACTCATATGCACTCACACTACACACACACATATGCACGCACACCACACACACTCATATGCACTCACACCACACACACACACACTCATATACACCACACACACACTCATATGCACGCACACCACACACACACTCATATGCATGCACACCACACACACACTCATATGCACTCACACTACACACACACATATGCACGCACACCACACACACTCATATGCACTCACACCACACACACACACACTCATATACACCACACACACACTCATATGCACGCACACCACACACACACACATATGCATGCACACCACACACACACACACACACACTCATATGCACTCACACTACACACACACATATGCACGCACACCACACACACTCATATGCACTCACACCACACACACACACACTCATATACACCACACACACACTCATATACACGCACACCACACACACACTCATATGCATGCACACCACACACACACTCATATGCACGCACACCACACATATGCATGCACACCACACACTCATATGCACGCACACCACACACACACACATATGCACGCACACCACACATACACACACATATGCACGCACACCACACATACACTTATATGCACTCACACCACACACACACACTCATATGCATGCACACCACACACGCACTCATATGCATGCACACCACACACACACTCATATGCATGCACACCACACATACACACATATGCATGCACATCACACATATACACACTCATATGCACGCACACCACACATATGCACGTACACCACACATATGCATGCACACCACACACTCATATGCATGCACACCACACACACACATACACACACATATGCATGCACACCACACACACACACACACACTCATATGCATGCACACCACACGTACTCACATATGCACTCACACCACACATACACACCACACACACACATATGCACGCAGACCACACATATACACACACACACATATGCACGCACACCACACATACACACACACACACTCATATGCACTCACACCCCACATACACACACTTATATGCATGCACACCACCCATACACACATATGCATACACACCACACATACACACATATGCATACACACCACACACACACATATGCACGCACACCACACATACACACATATGCATGCACACCACACACACACATATGCACACACACCACACATACAGACACACATATGCACGCACAGCACACATACACACACATATGCACGCACTTAAGCAGACAGAGTCTATTACACTGAACGGCTGTGCTAAAGTTAACTGTGCAAGCAAGGACTTTATAATTACAGATAGAGTATTAGCTAGATAGCTTTAATCTCACAATCTGACATCCCACATATTAACAGTTCCTCTTGTTACAACGTTATTTCAGAATTTATTAATATCAGCTACAAAAGATATTGTTTGTATCTAACTGCTTGATATTATACAAACCAATTACAATGTTTCATATCTAGATACATGATTCTCAGAGAGAGGTGTAATTCACACACCTATGCTAAATATTGATATCTAGAGAGTTTAAGCAGACAGAATCTATTACACTGAACAGCTGTGCTAACGGTAACTGTGCAAGCAAGGACTTTATAATTACAGATTATTAGCTAGATAACTTTAAACTCCTAATCTGACATCCCACATATTAACAGGTCCTCTTGTTACAGCGTTATTTCTGAATTTATTGTTTGTATCTGACTGCCATGGACGTCCGGAGGGAGGGGGGGGGAAGAGGGGGCACTTGCCCCCTCCTGGAATTTGCAAGCACACAGCATTTACAGGTCACTTATTAGGGCCAGTGGTGGTGCCGGTACAGAGGTCCCAGTGCTGCCAAACTGTTTATATTTCTTTTTTACCTCACATTGCACCTGTACCGTTTGTGGCACAGCTGCTTTGATGTTATTTCCAGTGCTGTTTTAGCACAGTCTGCTTGTTCCCTTTTTCTGAAGTTCCTGTGCAGTGACGCACAAAAACAGGAGTGGCTTGTGCTTCTAAATGCTGATGATGGAATGGAGGTGCAGAACGGTTGTGGGAGACAGCTAATGCTCAGAAAGAAGACCAGCCCCTAGAGTTGTGCAGTAGAAGGTAGAATGTCAGCAACTGGCATATAAGTGTCAATGTTTCTATATTTATGTTAAAGTGGGTTTTATATGTATGTGTGTGTCACTGTAAGCAAGCGTTTTTTCCTGTGTGTGTGTGAATGAGCAAGACTATGTATTTTCAGATCTCAATTGGTCACAGAGCTGGCATAAAATGGCGGCCTGCAAGAGTCAAACAATTAATATTAGGTCTTATCTGGGCATATAGCAGCAATAAAGAGGGGCTGCTATATCTATCTAATTTAGGCTGTCCAGCCATGTATCTGACCTGATCTGTCATTAGAGCATACTTGCTGAGCTGATGTCTCATTTTGGATGTATGTTTTGCACAAATGGGGATACAGGGGCATGGAAAGGGATGAAATAGCATGTATTGGATCCAAACTATTACTTTCAAATATAGCTGGCAAATCATTGCTACTATTTTGGTAAACAAATTATTTAATTGAATATATATACAGTATATATACTGTACGTATCTTAGTGTGTCTTATTAAAAGCATATATTAAGTGGTTGTAGGCTAGAGACCTAGGGAGAAAGGGACCTTGACGTGGCCCTGAGCCTTTCACCATTTGGCTAAACTCTGTAACTAACTCTTCCATTTTGCATTTAATCTAGCTGTGTGCTTGCAAAAATAGTGCCAAACTTTCTATCTTTTTTCATATATATGTAAAAAAAAAATGTTTTCTCATCATATTGCAGCCCTAGTTTTCAAATTGAATGTCTCAAGCCCTGTCTATATGTAAGTATAAGAACACACTTGAGTCACTCTTTTGACACCAATATGCTACCATGTTTAAAATTATGTGCAGCTCATGTGAACAACAAGCAACTCTGTCTGCTTCATATGTTGCCACTAATATTATTATGCTTAGGACAGTTTATTTTATTTTTTTTCCCCCCTCTGGAAAAATGTCTGCGGACGCCCATGCTGACTGCTTGATATTATATAAACCAATTACAATATTTCACATCTAGATACATGATTCTCAGAGGTATTATCTACACACCTATGCTAAATATTAGTATCTAGAGAGTTTAAGTTTTTTTATGATTGAATAGTTAAACCAATAAAGATAAAGTTTGAGTGGTTAAATATCATTCCTGTATTATTCAGTGAGAATTTTTCCTATATAATTGTAGGGGTAAAGCACCCTTCTTTGTTACATAGTTTGTAACTAATTTTTCTAGTAGCTTTTAACCCCTGACTAGTAAACTATAGTAATATTTTTACACACGAAGATAGATAAAGAAAGCCCAAGGACAAACACGCTTTTCTAGTGGCTGGGGCTCAGCCCCAGTGAATCCTGGATTATCGGTTTCCTTGGAGGTGGCGAGTTGCAGGCACCCTCTGCTATTACGGAAGAACATACAAGCATGGGACTGTTTAAAAGCAATACCGGGGGGTAAGGGGGTGTGATACCTTGAACGGCTGCACTATATCTAATTACGGGAGGTCTTTGTGACTGTTATGAGCTGACTTGCATTTTGATACGGTCTCCTCTTTATATAGAGCGGCTACAGTACACAGGTGTTCTATCCAGCTACGGTCCCCAGTGTATACGTAAGTGAACTGTATTTGAATATCGGAAGGTCTGTGAGACCATTATCAATTGGGCAGTATTGTGAAACTATTCCCCCCTTGCTCTCTCTTATTTACACTCATATTGTTTGGATTGGAAATATCGTTTATTCATTTTGAGAACTTTTAGGAGGGTTGCCTCAGCAATACCCACCTTAAGATTGGCTGGCTGTGCAAAGGACACATCTATGTTTTGATGCCTAATTACATATAGCTGCTTTTTGATATTTTGTCCAGTGACACTGGCAAAAGAGGGACATGCACTATAGTGAACCAAGCATTCTGATTCAGCTCTGGTTTTTAACTGCTTTTGTTGATGACATCATCAGGTGCTCCAGCAAGCTATGCTGTTAAAGGGACACTCAAGTCAAAATTAAACTTTCATGATTAAAAAAAAGCATGTAATTTTAAACAACTTTCCAATTTACTTCCATTAACAAACTGTGCACAGACTTGTTATATTTATATGTTTTGAGTCACCAGCTCCTACTGAGCATGTGCAAGAATTCACAGAATATACGTATATGTATTTGTGATTGGCTGATGGCTGTCACATGATGCAGTGGGAGTGGAAATAGACATAACTTTCAAATTTGTCAGAAAAAAAATCTACTAGTTATTTGAAGTTGAGACTAAGGGGCCTAGTTATCAAGCCGTCAACCTCAAATATGCTGGAATTCCGCAGCGTATTTGTGGCGAGGCTGATTCGTCTTAGTTATCAAAGGCTAGAGACCGGCAAAAGTAGAATATTGTGTGACGTAAGCTTCGATCCGCCGGACTCAGTCCGACACAGATAGATTCTTACGTCACTACAGATGTTCCGCACACAAGTGCGGCACAATCTGACTACTTTTGCTAGTTAGCAAAAAAGTAGCAGGTACGCTCGGCACTTTTCCGGCCCAGCGTACCTGGTTTTCAATCCGCCGCCCTAGAGGCGGCGGATCCCATAGGAATCAATGGGAGTCTGACCATAGCGAAAGTACAAGTTCGCTGCTGCCAGACATCCCATTGATTTCTATGGGAGCTGTCTACACCTAACACCCTAACATGTACCCCGAGTCTAAACACCCCTAAGCTGTCCCCAACTACACCGCCGCAACTAAATAAATGTATTACCCCCTAAACCGCCGCTCCCGGAGCCCACCGCAATCTACTCTATACATATTAACCCCTAAACCGCCGCTCCCTGACCCCGCCGCAACTATAATAAATGTATTAACCCCTAAACCGCCGCTCCCGGACACCGCCGCAACCTACATTATACCTAGTAACCCCTATCCTGCCCCCCCTATACCGCCGCCCTCTATAATAAAGTTATTAACCCCTAACCTGCCGATCCCGCACCTCGCCGCAACTAAATAAATAGTTTAACCCCTAAACCGCCGCTCCCGGACCCTGCCGCAACCTATATTAAATGTATTAACCCCTAATCTGTCCCCCCTACACTGTCGCCACCTATAATACATTTATTAACCCCTATCCTGCCCCCCACTACACCGCCGCCACTGTAATAAATTTATTAACCCCTAAACCTAAGTCTAACACTAACCCTAACACCCCCCTAACTTAAATATTAATTAAATAAATCTAAATAATATTTCTATTATGAACTAAATTAATCCTATTTAAAACTAAATACTTACCTTTAAAATAAACCCTAATATAGCTACAATATAAATAATAATTATATTGTAGCTATCTTAGGATTTATTTTTATTTTACAGGTAACTTTCAATTTATTTTAACTAGGTACAATAGCTATTAAACAGTTATTAACTATTTAATAGCTACCTAGCTAAAATAAAGAGAAATTTACCTGTAAAATAAAAACTAACCTAAGTTACAATTACACCTAACACTACACTATACTTAAATAAATTATTCCTATTTAAAACTAAATAATTACCTGTAAAATAAACCCTAAGATAGCTACAATGTAATTAATAATTACATTGTAGCTATTTTAGGAATTATATTTATTTTACAGGTAACTTTGTATTTATTTTAGCTAGTTAGAATAGTTATTAAATAGTTATTAACTATTTAATAACTACCTAGCTAAAAGAAATACAAAATTACCTGTAAAATAAATCCTAACCTAAGTTACAATTAAACCTAACACTACACTATCAGTAAATTAATTAAATAAATTAACTACAAATAACTACAATTAAATACAATTGCATAAACTAAAGTACAAAAAATAAAAAAAGCTAAGTTACAAAAAACAAAAAAATAAGTTACAAACATTTTAAAAATATTACAACAATTTTAAGATACTTACACCTAATCTAAGCCCCTAATAAAATAACAAAGCCCCCCAAAATAAAAAAATGCCCTACCCTATTCTAAATTAAAAAAGTTCAAAGCTCTTTTACCTTACTAGCCAATCAGATTGAGCTTGCATTCTATTGGCTGTTCCGATCAGCCAATAGAATGCAAGCTCAATCTGATTGGCTGATTGGATCAGCCAATCGGATTGAACTTCAATCTGATTGGCTGATTCGATCAGCCAATCAGATTTTTCCTACCTTAATTCCGATTGGCTGATAGAATCCAATCAGCCAATCGGAATTGAAGGGACGCCATCTTGGATGACATCCCTTAAAGGAGCCTTCATTCGTTGGTAGTCCGTCGGGAAGGAAGGATGTTCCGCGTCGGCGAGATGAAGATTGAAGACCCCGCTTGGAAGATGACATCGCCCGGATAGAAGACTTCTTCAGCGCCGCTTGGAAGATGACATCGCCCGGATGGAAGACTTCTTCAGCGCCGACTGGAGGATCACTTCATCGGATGGAAGTTTTCTTCAGCGCCCCTTGGAGGATAACTTCTGCCGCTCCGGATCTCCTCTTCGGTTCCATCGCTGCTCGGCTGAGTGAAGACGACTCAAGGTAGGATGATCTTCAGGGGATTAGTGTTAGGTTATTTTAAGGGGGGTTTGGGTTAGATTAGGGGTATGTGGGTGGTGGGTTTTAATGTTGGGGGGGTTGTATTTTTCTTTTACAGGCAAAAGAGCTGAATTCTTTGGGCCATGCCCCATGAAAGGCCCTTTTAAGGGCTGGTAAGGTAAAAGAGCTTTGAACTTTTTTAATTTAGAATAGGGTAGGGCATTTTTTTATTTTGGGCGGCTTTGTTATTTTATTAGGGGGCTTAGATTAGGTGTAAGTAGCTTAAAATTGTTGTAATATTTTTAAAATGTTTGTAACTTATTTTTTTTGTTTTTTGTAACTTAGCTTTTTTTATTTTTTGTACTTTAGTTAGTTTATGTAATTGTACTTAATTGTAGTTATTTGTAGTTAATTTATTTAATTAATTTAATGATAGTGTAGTGTTAGGTTTAATTGTAACTTAGGTTAGGATTTATTTTACAGGTAATTTTGTATTTCTTTTAGCTAGGTAGTTATTAAATAGTTAATAACTATTTAATAACTATTCTAAATAGCTAAAATAAATACAAAGTTACCTGTAAAATAAATATAATTCCTAAAATAGCTACAATGTAATTATTAATTACATTGTACCTATCTTAGGGTTTATTTTACAGGTAAGTATTTAGTTTTAAATAGGAATAATTTATTTAAGTATAGTGTAGTGTTAGGTGTAATTGTAACTTAGGTTAGTTTTTATTTTACAGGTTAATTTCTCTTTATTTTAGCTTGGTAAGCTATTAAATAGTTAATAACTATTTAATAGCTATTGTACCTAGTTAAAATAAATTGAAAGTTACCTGTAAAATAAAAATAAATCCTAACATAGCTACAATATAATTATTATTTATATTGTAGCTATATTAGGGTTTATTTTGAAGGTAAGTATTTAGTTTTAAATAGGATTAATTTAGTTCATAATAGAAATATTATTTAGATTTATTTAATTAATATTTAAGTTAGGGAGTGTTAGGGTTAGTGTTAGACTTAGGTTTAGGGGTTAATAATTTTATTACAGTGGCGGCGGTGTAGTGGGGGGCAGGATAGGGGTTAATAAATGTATTATAGGTGGCGACAGTGTAGGGGGGGCAGGTTAGGGGTTAATAAATTTAATATAGGTTGCGGCAGGGTCTGGGAGCGGCGGTTTAGGGGTTAATACATATATTATAGTTGCGGCGGGGTCAGGGTGTGGCAGTTTAGAGGTTAAACTATTTATTTACAGGGAGTGCAGAATTATTAGGCAAATGAGTATTTTGACAACATCATCCTCTTTATGCATGTTGTCTTACTCCAAGCTGTATAGGCTCGAAAGCCTACTACCAATTAAGCATATTAGGTGATGTGCATCTCTGTAAAGAGAAGGGGTGGGGTCTAATGACATCAACACCCTATATCAGGTGTGCATAATTATTAGGCAACTTCCTTTCCTTTGGCAAAATGGGTCAAATGAAGGACTTGACAGGCTCAGAAAAGTCAAAAATAGTGAGATATCTTGCAGAGGGATGCAGCACTCTTAAAATTGCAAAGCTTCTGAAGCGTGATCATCGAACAATCAAGCGTTTCATTCAAAATAGTCAACAGGGTCGCAAGAAGCGTGTGGAAAAACCAAGGCGCAAAATAACTGCCCATGAACTGAGAAAAGTCAAGCGTGCAGCTGCCAAGATGCCACTTGCCACCAGTTTGGCCATATTTCAGAGCTGCAACATCACTGGAGTGCCCAAAAGCACAAGGTGTGCAATACTCAGAGACATAGCCAAGGTAAGAAAGGCTGAAAGACGACCACCACTGAACAAGACACACAAGCTGAAACGTCAAGACTGGGCCAAGAAATATCTCAAGACTGATTTTTCTAAGGTTTTATGGACTGATGAAATGAGAGTGAGTCTTGATGGGCCAGATGGATTGGCCCGTGGCTGGATTGGTAAAGGGCAGAGAGCTCCAGTCCGACTCAGACGCCAGCAAGGTGGAGGTGGAGTACTGGTTTGGGCTGGTATCATCAAAGATGAGCTTGTGGGGCCTTTTCGGGTTGAGGATGGAGTCAAGCTCAACTCCCAGTCCTACTGCCAGTTTCTGGAAGACACCTTCTTCAAGCAGTGGTACAGGAAGAAGTCTGCATCCTTCAAGAAAAACATGATTTTCATGCAGGACAATGCTCCATCACACGCGTCCAAGTACTCCACAGCGTGGCTGGCAAGAAAGGGTATAAAAGAAGAAAATCTAATGACATGGCCTCCTTGTTCACCTGATCTGAACCCCATTGAGAACCTGTGGTCCATCATCAAATGTGAGATTTACAAGGAGGGAAAACAGTACACCTCTCTGAACAGTGTCTGGGAGGCTGTGGTTGCTGCTGCACGCAATGTTGATGGTGAACAGATCAAAACACTGACAGAATCCATGGATGGCAGGCTTTTGAGTGTCCTTGCAAAGAAAGGTGGCTATATTGGTCACTGATTTGTTTTTGTTTTGTTTTTGAATGTCAGAAATGTATATTTGTGAATGTTGAGATGTTATATTGGTTTCACTGGTAAAAATAAATAATTGAAATGGGTATATATTTGTTTTTTGTTAAGTTGCCTAATAATTATGCACAGTAATAGTCACCTGCACACACAGATATCCCCCTAAAATAGCTATAACTAAAAACAAACTAAAAACTACTTCCAAAACTATTCAGCTCAAAAATACAACTTGCCTAATAATTCTGCACTCCCTGTAAAGATTTTGGAGTAGACTGTCCCTTTAAGTGCATATGATTTAGTTGGCTTCTGAAAATACCATTTACACCTAACAGGTGATTAAATGTAAGGGTGGATATAGGCAGTGAACAAAGCAATCACTGACCAAACCAAGGTGTGACAGATTACACTGACCAGAGGAAATGTTACAGCAGGGTTTAATGTCAGCTATAGGATAAAGCAAACCATAAGCCCCACATAGGAGCAATGGGACAAATTCTTCTATGTTGAGCTCAGGCAGTTATCATAGCAGTGCTAAAGAAAAAACTCCAGGCTGCAAGCTGCTTCTGTTTGTCTGACACTGCAGATACAGTTTGAAGGTAATGGTTTAATTATAGCTAGACAACAAGGGTTCTGAAATATGAATTTAAAGATTTTTTGTGAGTATTCAGATGTTATTCGGGATAGTTAACTGGAGAATGTGGCTTCTTACTTGGATATTTTTTTTCAGGCTTGAAGGTTTATGCAGTCGCTGAGTTTTGTGTTTCGGGTGCATCCATATGAGTCAGGGGTTGTTTCCTGATATAGGTTTTGGATTGTGTATCCTATTCAGCTTATTTAGGTACGGTTTTCCTGGGACTAATTGCAAAGAGCGGAGAGGTGCGGGATCAGCAGGATAGGGGTTAATAACTTTATTATTTATGTGCTATAGTATTGTCTTTTTATCATGCATTTATTGATTATGCAAATCTAATTTCCTTGAAATCTAGGAATCGGTTCCGGGTTTTATGCTACTTTGACTATGAATATTTCTTTGATACATATTACCATAAATGTATTTATATATTAGCTGGTTGTGATTTCTACTATGTACCTGTGGTTATTTAAATTTTGGTTTTATACTCAGGTGCCGGCTAGGGTGGACTAGAGTCCCCTGTGATTGGGAGATTCCAGTGTTTCTCTCGTTTTGTTTTTC
Source organism: Bombina bombina (assembly GCF_027579735.1). Classification (NCBI taxonomy): domain Eukaryota; kingdom Metazoa; phylum Chordata; class Amphibia; order Anura; family Bombinatoridae; genus Bombina; species Bombina bombina. The sequence continues at coordinate 428,426,824 of NC_069501.1, read as the reverse complement.
ATATATTTCCAATGAGCTTCTATTATCAAATGTACTTTGTTGCAAAGCATAACGAGATCCATGTCTGGAGTACCATATGGCAGCTATGCAATCATTTTTTTAACAATATTATACATTTTACAAAACTGCTACCATACAGGGCATCAGACACATGCCTGCGCCTACCTAGATATGCTCTATAACTAAGGATACATAGAGAATGAAGTAAATGTAATAGTAATATATTGGTATTTGTAAAAATTGTACACTATATCTGTATCATGACATTCTTTTTGGAGTTTTATGCCTAATTATTTTAAAATCCTTTATCCAGTCTAAACTTATAAAGTGAAAATACACTGAGAAAGATAACTGGAATGCAAAGCACTAAAAAGTTTGTATATTAATTAAGGTATATGAAACCCACATTTTTTCTTTTATGATTCAGATAGAGCATATAATTTTAAGCAACTTTCTTTACTCCTATTACCATTTTTTTTCTCTTGATATCTTTATTTGAAAAAGCAGGATTGTAAGCTTAGGAGCAGGCCCATTTTTTGTTTAGAACCCTGGATAGAGCTTGCCGATTGGTGGCTATTTTGAATGGCTGGCAAATACCTTGGACACTTAATTTGTTTAAAGTCATTGCACCTGTAAAGTGTTCCTCCTTCAAGAACAGCAATCCTGAGACTGACAAGCAGTAGGAGTGTCTTGAGTATATCTAGGTCCCTGTGAGAATCTTTTAATGATCTTAGATCTTCTTATCCCCATTTGACAACATATGTTGCATTAGTCTGATAGAGGTTTTATTATTCTGTGTAGGTCAAGCGAGAACCAAAGGGAAACGTGCAACTTAAAGCCTGGTATACTCTGCACATTTCTCTTACTTGCAGCACATTTGGTTCGATCTTGTAGTTTGGATTTTTTTTTTCTTTATCCTTAAACATTTTACTTAATTCTTATAGAAAATAAATATTACAAAATGGCAAAGAATGAAAAAGTGTGGATCGTGGACTATTTACACATGAGACACTTCCATTGTTTTAGAAGCTTAGACATAACCTTCCAAAGAAGCTAAGGTACGTTGCCCACGACAATAAAACATTTAAAAACATTCTCAGTCATAAGAAAATGTCATATTAATTAGTAAAGCTATATAAAATAAAATAAATATTTTAGAATTAAAAATAATAATAATAATAATGCATTTTAATCATTAATGTTTTCATACAAGTTTATTTTAGCTGCTAAATTATTGAATGGGCATAATTAACAGTTGTATTAGTGTATTGAAGGTTGTATTATTTTACTTTATTAAGGCGGAGGTTGAATTTTGAGAGACACATTTCAAACTGTTTTGAAGAACAGAGAAACTGACAAAAACGAGAAGAAGATAATAACGCTTGTGATTGAATACAATTTCGGTAGATGATTTTCTGAAGATGGGACAACACCTGAGTGATGAATCTAGTAAAGTAGAAATTGATGTGGCTGAACTGCAGGAATGGTACAAGAAGTTTGTTGTGGAATGCCCAAGCGGAACCCTTTTCATGCATGAATTTAAGAGATTTTTTGGAGTTACAGATAACCAGGAAGCAGCTGATTATGTTGAACACATGTTTAGAGCCTTCGATAAAAATGGGGTGAGAATGTTTCCTTGTTTTTTATTTGGCATACATGACATATTAGATATTGCTATTATTAGATGCTATTAATTGTTAATATCTTATATGATTAACTATTATTATTTAATGGGACAAACAATCCATGTGCGTTTGTAATGTCTGATATTATGCGTCATGGTTTAATACAGAATTGACATTGGTACCCAGTGTTAGCCGATATTTAATACATTAGCTCTAAACATGCTATTTTAATATTGATTTTAGTCATTTAACTAGGGAGATAATTAACTACTTATGGGGAATTTCATTTTTTTCCTAAATAACACTGCACCCAGAACCTTGTTATTTTAATTTTGAATATAGAAGTCAAATTTAAAATTGGAGGTAAACAAAGAAATGTGGCCAAATCAAAATTACTCCAAAGAACATTCTTTTTGTGATGTTGACTGAAAATGAAACACTTTTAATAGAAATAATACTATTAATTTAATAGAAAACTAAAATTGCCATTAAAAAAAAAGTAGAATAGAGAAAACACTTGATATGGTTGATATTTAAAAATGGTCTATTTTTTATTTACATTTTTAAAACATAGGATATGATTAGCCACAATCTTTACTGACAACTAGGGATTGGCGAATTTGCTGAAAGTGTAAATTGTTTGGTAGAACGAATAGTCCTGTGGACATTCGTTTTGGATAATCGAATGTTGATGAGAATGAAAATCCATTAAAAGTCACCAATTGAATGGTATTTCCATTTTTCTAATGTTACTTTCATTTTTAATGTTCATAACTAGATTGAATATGAATATCCACATTCGAAATTTTGAATGTAACATTTGATTTAACAAATACTATTTAGAAATTCAATAGTTCATGTGGTAGAAAATGTAGTTCATTGATACATAATAGATACAAATATATCAATTTGAATGTTTCAATGTTGAATATTGCATAATTAGAATATTACATTTAAAGAGAGCATTAGAAATACTATTTCAAATATATTGATTCAATTTTTTTTAATTTGAATATTGCATAATTCAAATCAAACTATTAGAAAAATTCTAATCGAATATTACATTTAAAGAAAGCATTAGAAATACCATTACATTAAACAAATGTTAGAATGATGTACAAACATTCCAAATTCAAAACGAACAAACTAATGTTTTAAAATTAGCTTCATTTTTCGAATGTTGCAACGGACTGGTTTCCTGCCTGCACGGCTCTTCATCAGAGTTTGTAAATGGCATGTTTAAGAATTTAACACTGAATAAGGAATATTGATATTCAATATGTAAATTTGAGTTTTAATATAGAATTTTTATATTTTAATGTTAAATATGTGATTTTTATATTTCATTAACAAATAAAAAAATACTACAGAACAACTTAAAGCTTAAACAAGGATGAATAATGATAGAAAACGAACAAAAAAGGAACACAAAAGCGCAAAAAGAAAACGCTTGAATACGTTAGAGCATTCTATTATTGCACTATTGCTTGTCTATAACTGAGTGCTTAAAGGGATAGAAAGGTCAAAAATGAAATGTGCATAGGTGCATTTCAATTTGAATTATAAGCATTTTTGCAATATACTTCCATTTACAAAAATGCTTCTAATAAAAGTTATTGTTTTTCAGGGGCATATGCACATATCCTGTGAGGGCCAGTGCATCAGTATTCAAACACAATGCCTGCTCAGAGAGCTAGCAGGGGTGTGTATTGCTTCTGAAGATGTCATTTTTGCTGTACAAGCTACTGCTGACTCTCTGAGATGTGGTGTTTGAATACTGATGCACAGCCCTCACAGAATATGTGCATATGCAGCAGAAAAACAGTAATACATTTTATTAGAAGCATGTTTGTAAATGGAAGGTTATTGCAAAAATGCTTATATTTCACATTGAAATGCACCTATGGTCATTTCATTTATGACCTTTCTATCCCTTTAACCCCTGCAAAAGGATTAAACACATAGTTAAATTCAGCTCGAAAGCAGCAATGCACTACTGGGAGCTAGCTAAGCACATCTGGTGAGCCAATGACAAGAGATAAATGTATGTAACCACCAATCACCAGCTAGCTCCCAGTACTGCATTGATAATGCTGAGGATATGTACATATTTAAAAGTGTCTTAAACTTGCATGCTCTGAGTCATGAAAGTTTAATTTTGCCTTTCATGTCCCAAGACATTTGAAATAGAAGTGCTTTAGTTTCAACATTTGCCTGAATCCAATTTACTTCTATTTATATCAAATTTACCTCCTTTTTTTTTTGGTCTCCTTGGTTGAAACTTAGTTTCTTTCCATGAGAGCTTACTCTGGTAGGCTTAGGAGCGTGCATTGAGCACTATATGGCAGCAAGGTTTGCAACAGTGGGGTTGATCACAATGTTTGGCCACTGATAAGTTGATCACATAATCGTTTGTAAGTGTTTTTTAGACCCTAAAATGCTAATATTAAAAGGCCCTATACATAACATGGGGCAGTCCTGTTCAAAGTGACTACAATCCTTTTTCTCAAGACTTTTCTAAAGGTTTTCAGGGACCATTTTTCACTTCAGCTAGAGGCCTTTTTGACTTATTTAAAAATGTTCAAAGATATTTTGAAATTAAATCATTCATTTTGCACATGAGCAATACACACTGAAAATACCCAAATAGGCCATTTTGGTCTAGATTCATTAAACCTTTCTGCATCTCTCTTCTATATTAAGGGCTAGATTTATTAAAGCCCTACGTCTGCAAGTTCTCACAAGAACTTGCTCGCCGTCATTTATCAAGCAGCGGTCACTAGACCTCCGCTTCTCTAACCTCTTCGCCACCTCTAATGTGGCGAAATTCAATCTCCTCGGTCTAGTCAGACCGAGGCGATTGACAGCTCCTGCCCGCGCGTGATTGGCTGTGTGCGGGCAGTAGGCGGGATTGCACGCGAGCGCAAAATTGCACTCGTGTGCAATGGTGAATACCTGCGGGTAATTTCGCCCCGCCACAGGCGAGTTGAGTCGTACAGGGGCGCGTATACGCGCCCCTGTACGCCTCAGCTTTAATAAATCTAGCCCTTAGAATTAAATTCCTAAAATTTGCAAATGTAGATGTGTTTATCAGCCATCTACTTGACATCTTGTGCAGCAAACGAGAAGTGCTAGAAATGTAAGAAAATAGAAATCTTGACCACATCTAGAAATGGCATTTAGCAATAATGTTCTTAAAATACTGCTATTTAGTTAAAACTTGCATTTGTGTAATTTATAATATTTTCCTTTTTTAAAAACATTAATTGCTTAGGCAATAACATCAATGTGAAAAAGATCAATTTATTTGCCATTTCATCTTGTTTGATAGCATTCTAGATGATTTGATTTTGTTTTTAAAAACTGACGTTTTCATTTTGACGTATCTTGTGCTGAAGACTGGTGAAAGTAATTGAAATATTGCAAGATTATGAAATTAATGATGACTAAAGTACACTATTTGTTTTTTAAAATATTTTAAACTTATTTTTTATTTTATTTTTTAATGCAAAGTGAAACCCAGTTCTATATAGTGAGAATGTAAACTTTTGACGATATTTTTGCAACTCCATTATTTTAATGCCCAAAAGTTGTAAATTGTGAGTTCATGATTTACAGGGGCCAATTTATTAAAGTCCGCCGCACATCGATAAACGCCGACAGCATATGCTGTCGGCATTTATCATTGCACAAGCATTTCACTAGAAATGCTTGTGCAATGCCGCCCCCTGTACATTCGCGGCCAATCGACCGCTAGTAGGGGGTGTCAATCAACCTGACCGTATGCAATCAGAGTTAGAGGTAGCAGATGAGTTAAGGACCGCTGCTTCTTAACTCCTGTTTCCGGCGAGCCTGAAGGCTCGCACGGAAACAGCTGCATTAGGGCCAATACGGGGCTTAATAAATGAGCCCCACAGTGTGTGGAAAAAAAATCCCATTATAGAAGGTGGTGTAGGTTGCTGCAGCTTTCTTTAGTGAGATATTTATTTTCCACACCATTCTTCATGATTGTAGACCAAAATCTCGTAAAATCGGAAAGTGCTTTAATCTCAATTAATTAATAAAAAATGTGAAAAAAAACACTTTTACAGTATTATTAATACAAATTAGGGATCTAACATACATGCCCACTATACATGCAATGCCACTATTGAAATAGCTTAATTTTGCTATGGTTTTAGGAATACAAAATTAAAATTTTAACTTGTCATTTATTATTTTTCTTATAAAATGAATAAAGGCAAACAATTAGAATGTAATATGTAGAGATGCCAACTTGCCATTTTATTTGTTACTTTGATTTGATTTTGCTTTTCGATCCTGATTACACTCCTGATTTCGATCCTGATTACACATTTCAGAGGTCTTTCATTTGCCAATGTCATATGGGATTGTGATCACTCAAAACCACGTTGATAATATCAGCTAAAACCTCGATATTAGGAGCCAGTATCAAAAAGATTGCGATACAGACACATGTTTATAATAGTTATAAAAAATGTCCTGTGTTAGTCATAAATATAATTTTGACTTCCTCGTCCTTTAAAACATATGTGCTACTGACAATTACATATGCACATTTGTATTGGTATAGGGTTGCCAAAAATATGAAGACTTCTAGTTGGAGATGTTGGAAAAAATTGTAAAGCTAGAGTTGCTTCTGTTTGCAGTGTTATGGACAGGAAGGTCAGAGCAGTGTTTTAGTGCGTTGTCAATAATCATTAAAAAAAAAAGTGTGGTTTATAGGGATATGAAACCCAACATTTTTCTTTTTTCTTGTTTTTTATGATTCAAATAGAGCACTTATTTTATCCAATTTGCTTAATTCTCTTGGTATTCTTTTTTGAAGGAGCAGCAATGCACTACTCGGAGCTATCTAAAGACATTCGGTGAACCAATGAAAATAGGCATTTTTGTGCAGCCATCAATTAGCAGCAAGCTCCCAGTAATGCATTGCTGCTCCTGAGTCTACCTAGATATGCTTTTCAACTAAGGATACTGTTAGCCGTTATCTTATAACCGGGGGTATCCCTTGACACTTAGCAGTATTCTACACCTTCACCTGGAACTGAATGGTTTACTTGGCGAGATCTCGAGAAACAGCAGTTAGACATGCAGCAAGTAAAGTCTAATCACTTGTTCTGTTTATTATACAGCATCACATACTTTTATAGACAATGGTTACAGTATATGGGGTTAAACAAATGACATATCATAATCACACCATTCTACACAGCATAAGTTAGAACAAAGATGCACAGTAAAAATAATAGGAATAAGGAGGAATAAGGAGTTTACTGTAAAACTAACAGTTTTAGATAACTGTGTATCTGGGCGCATCGCCAAGGATATAGCAAGGCCATTCTTTTGACACAATTGTTGCATATGAAACTAAAATCTAATGTCAAGATATGTTCTCACAGCATAATAACCACATTATAATAAAATATAATGCAGAAACAAAATGGAGTCAGTATGGTTAAATATATATTCTTACAGATACCAAGATAATGAAGCAATTTAGATAATGGAAGGAAATTGGAAAGTTGTTTAAAATCACATGTTCTGTCTGAATCATAAAATAAAAAATTTGGGTTGCATGTCCCTTTAAGTGTATGCACACAATATTGAGCACATTTACTAATATTTCCTGGAGGCTATACAGGATAGGGTGGCTTGTGGCTTAGCCAATGAGATCCTGGGGCAGAATTGTGGCAAAATATAGGGTTGGAGTTGGCGTAGTGAGTGAACAGAGTTAAGTAGGGGAGTGGGTTCATTAGGGTCATGCCTAGAAAAATCTGTGACAAACTGGTTCTTTTATAAATAATGCAGAGCCATGTTAGTCACTAAAGACAAAGATTCAAAACCATTATATTACTGCAAGACATGGGACAGTTGTGAGCTCGGCATTACTACTGCTTGTTCAAAAACAATATACATATACAGCATGCATTAATTAAATAATTTATTTTTGTTACTGTCTGGTATATGGCAAACAGGACAATTTATTAATCCCTTCAAAGTTAAGGTCAACATGTGTGGATTGTCAGAGGCGCATGATATCACACGCAGCAGTAAATACCCTTCCTTGTTAATTTCTTTGCTGGGAACAGAGGCACTTTTGGATCTTTGACCTTAAACACCGTTCTGAGGAATATGTGGTTCCTTGTTTAAAGGATCTAAGCTCCTCTCTTTTAAATACAGTAAGTGGTTGTATGGCCCTTTATCATGCAGGTGATGGCCAGATATATGGTGCCTGTAACCCTTTGGTGATGCATTAACCATGACACTATCTCACCTTTATTATCTAAAGGAATGCAAAACCCATATTTGAAAGAGGAAGCCCTTCTTCCAGTTGAGGGATTACATGTTCTTCTGGAATGTGAGTGATCACTGTGTAATGGTGGTCACTAGTGATGTCAGAAACCTAAAAATTTGGGTTCGCAAAATGCGAACGCGAACTCCCGCAAAAGTTCACGAACCGGGCGAACCCCCATAGACTTCAATGGGCAGGCGAATTTTAAAACAGGGACTCTTTCTGGCCACAATAGTGATGGGAAAGTTGTTTCAAGGGGACTAACACCTGGACTGTGGCATGCCGGAGGGGGATCCATGGCAAAACTCCCACGGAAAATTACATAGTTGATGCAGAGTCTGGTTTTAATCCATAAAGGGCATAAATCACCTAACATTAATAAATTGTTTGGAATAACGTGCTTTAAAACATCAGGTATGATAAGATATGAGTGGTGGCACTGGGCAAGTGGGCACAGTATACGTTGTGAGCCTGACACAAAAAAGCAGACTGATGTTTCACAGTCCAAAAAGTTTTTATTTTTTTAAATGTACACTTACACTACTATTAAACAAGATATGAGTGGTGGCACTGGGCAAGTGGGCCCAGTATAAGCTGTGAACCTGACACAAAAAAGCAGACTGATGTTTCACAGTCCAAAAAGTTTTTTTTGTTTTTAAATGTACACTTACACTACTATTAAACAAGATATGAGTGGTGGCACTGGGCAAGTGGGCACAGTATACGCTGTGAGCCTGACACAAAAAAAGCAGACTGATGTTTCACAGTCCAAAAAGTTTTTATTTTTTTAAATGTACACTTACACTACTATTAAACAAGATATGAGTGGTGGCACTGGGCAAGTGGGCACAGTATACGCTGTGAGCCTGACACAAAAAAGCAGACTGATGTTTCACAGTCCAAAAAGTTTTTATTTTTTTAAATGTACACTTACACTACTATTAAACAAGATATGAGTGGTGGCACTGGGCAAGTGGGCACAGTATACGCTGTGAGCCTGACACAAAAAAGCAGTCCAGTTTCACAGTCCAAAAAGTTTTTTTGTTTTTAAATTTACACTAGTTACACCAGATATGAGTGGTAGCACTGGGCAAGTGGGCACAGTATACGCTGTGAGCCTGGCACACACGCTGGCAGGCAGGCAACTGCAATTAGATTAAACTAGCAGACTGATGTTTCACAGTCAAAAAAGTTTTTCTTTTTTAAATTTACACTACTGTTACAGCAGATATGAGGGGTGGCACTGGGAAAGTGGGCCTGGCACACACGCTGGCAGGCAGGCAGGCAACTGCAATTAGATTACACAAGCAGACTGATGTTTTACAGTCAAAAAAGTTTTTTTTTTTTTAAATTTACACTACTGTTACACCAGATATGAGTGGTGGCACTGGGCCTGGCACACACGCTGGCAGGCAGGCAACTGCAATTAGATTACACAAGCAGACTGATGTTTCACAGTCAAAAAAGTTTTTTTTTTTTTAATTTACACTACTGTTACACCAGATATGAGTGGTGGCACTAGGCAAGTGGCTTGGCAGGCAGGCAACTGCAATTAGATTACACAGGGAAAAAAATAAATAAAAAAAAATGATGTTCTAGCCCTAAAAAAGGGCTTTTTGGGGTGCTGTCCTTACAGCAGATATCAGATGAGTCCTTCAGGACTGTAGTGGACACTGAATACACTAGCCTAGCTATCAATTTCCCTATTAAATCACCAGCAGCTACACTGTCCCTCCTCTCACTAAGAATGCAGTTTCCAAATGAATCTAAAATGGATGCTGTCCAGGAGGTAGGAGGGTCTGGGAGGGAGGGTCTGCTGCTGATTGGCTGGAATGTGTCTGCAGACTGTGAGATACAGGGTCAAAGTTTACTCAATGATGACGAATAGGGGGCAGATCGAACATCGCATATGAACTATTCACCTGCGAACTATTTGCGACATCACTAGTGGTCACATTAAATATTTTGGAGGGCAGGGACTCTTGCAGACCAACCCTGATTTAAGATGGCAATTTCCTCTATTGAAAGAGGGATCACAGGCCTATCTGGACTGTGATACAAACAAATGATGTAATAATGATCATCAGCTGCATTAGGCATCAGGGATGTGCTTGATAGAATTAAGTAATTATTTCAGATGCTAATGTTCTTTACTGAAATTGATTTCTCCAAAACAGTGGATTATGGAGACAATACATGTAGGGCTAGATTATGAGTGGCGCTCTGACAGTTGCACGTTAGCGAAAAGGGGTTAATTGTGGTTCTTTGTGCGTGTCGGAAGTAGCAGGTGTATTACAAGCTGAAAGTAAACATGTACGCTCGAGTGCACTTGAATTTACCACACGTCTGGATATCACAATTTAAGAGCTCTGGTTGCACAAAAAACCATAGAAAGTACATTTAACGGTACAGTTACACTCATAATAACACTATGTAATAAAATTATTATAAATAAATATTGCAATAAAAAGTTATAAAATTGCTCAAACAAATGAGGTCTCAGGTCAAGAAGAAAAAAAAGGCCTGCAAAGGGCTTTAACATAGAGATACATACAAGTACATATCTAAATATGTGTGTGTATATATATATATACATTTCTTTATTATCCTTTATTTATGAAGCGCCAACATATTCTGCAACGCTGTCCATAGGTACAATTCATTTAAATAAAACAATGATATAAAACTTGTAAGAAACAGGACAAAATTTACAAGCACATACAGGAGGAATTGAGGGCCCTATTCCCGTGGGAATTTACAATCTAGAAGAGTAGGAGGTTGAGAAACAGGAGGTGAGGACTGCAATATTGAGAAAGATGTTAATGCAGAGTTAGATGAGGGAAATGTTGTTAGGTAAGAGAAATATTATTGAGTTGGGTGGTAGGCTTCTCTGAACAGAAAAGTCTTCAGAGAGCATTTAAAGGAAGAAAGATTAGGGCAAAGCCTGACAGCACGAGGGAGAGTGATCCAGAGGGTAGGTGCTGTACAACAGAAGTCCTGCAGTCTAGCATAAGAAGAGGTGATAGTCGCAGAAGCAAGGAGCAGGTTATTTTTGGATATTAGTGGACGGGCTGGAGTATACTTGTGTATTAGAGAGGATAGGTAGAGGGGAGCGGCGTTGGTGAGAGCTTTGTATGTAAGGGTGATAATTTTTAATTTAATCCTGCTGTGAATAGGGAGCCAATGAAGGGACTCACAGAAAGGTGCAGCAGGTACAGAGCGACGGGAAAGGTGGATCAGCCTAGCAGAGGCATTTAGAATGCATTGAAGGGGGGAGAGGCGGAAAAGAGGAAGGCCAGTAAGTAGCTTATTGCAGTAGTCAAGTTGGGAAATAACAAGGGAGTGAATTATTTGCTTTGTGGTGTTAGCGCTCAGAAAAGGATGAATCTTGGAAATATTGCGTAGGTGGTTGCTTCAGGATGTAGAAAGCGATTGGATGTGGGTGGCGAAGGATAGATTTGAGTCAAGTATAACTCTGAGGCAGTGCACTTGGGGCGATGGGGAAATGGTGATACCGTCGACAGGGATAGAGAAGTAAAAAGTTGGCGTAGAGCTTGAGGGGGGGGATTAGAAGGAGCTCAGTCTTGGACATGTTAATCTTTAGGTGGTGAGAGGCTATCCAGGAAAAGAGAGGGCGGGAAGTTCTTCTCACATGTTCAGGTGTCATGATCCGGTTTACATGCGCTCAGGACACAGACCCTCGGGGCAGTGGTAGGGATTTGAAGACACCGACCCCTGACCCGGGGAAGAGTATCCTGGACGTGGATAGATGATATTCTGTGATTCATAGTTGCTAGAAGTTATTGTAGAATAAATGGAGGGTGCAACATTTGTATACAATATATTCTGACTTCACTGTGACTTATAGTTAGTTAATAGAAGTAACTGCAGGATTCAATGAGAGAAAAAATATAGCAATGTGGAATGTTCAGGCTTCAGAGTAATCTAGTAAAAGATTGACACTTAGATGCAAACTAAGGTTTGTTGCAGGTTCACAGTACATAATATCATATAAAGCTGTATGTCAGAGTTTCAGCACAGCTGCACAGGTACTTAGACAAGCTGCAAGTTTAGGCATTAATTACTGTTTGTGCATTTAGATGCAAACTTGGTTTGTTGCAGGTTCACAGTATATAATATTATAAAGAGCTGTATGTCAGCAATTAGCAGAGCAGCACAGGTGAAAGTTAAGTTTAAGGCATCAATTACTGTTTGAACATATTTTGGAGAATCACATGAAAGCTTTTAATTGAACACATAGATGCAGAGTTCTGAATATGTTAACATATTTGCAGCAGGATATTTCAGCAATGACAACTTGTAGCAGAGAAATGGTTATAAAGTTCTGAGTAAGATGCTGTTGTAATTAGAGAGTGATGATAACCAAAAGTATGCTTGATTTATAATAAAGTTCTGAGTTTGTTAAGTAGCAGTGTCCAGGAAACAGAAAATGGAATTATTTGGATACTTGTGATTTGATGATTTTAGGCATTGGAATAGAAAATGCTGTAGGTTGAAATAGTTGGTAAATTCATACAGGAAACAGTCACAGACCTCTGTTGTTCAGGATCACAACTTCAATGTTAATGCCAAGCACATTAGACCTGAGAAGGCTTAAAAAGAGGCTGAGGTAATCAGGTGCATGAATGATTAATCAGGCAGGCAAGCAAGCTGAATGTGAATACTGCCCAAATGCAGCAGTCAGAGAAGGAAGTCTTAAAGGGATAGTGACATTAGGCTGAGATATGTTACACCAGGCCCCTGACTGCAGCTCACTTCCCCTGTCCTCCTGTATTCACCCCTCACTTAGCCCGGCCCACTGTTCTTAATTTAAACTCTCCTCTCAGCCTCCATGGGTGTTATGAAACCCCTCCTTCAATATTTTCATCTAGGGTTTCTCTTGACCCCCATATTATGCACTACCGGCTAGATTTGGAGTTTGGCGGTAAAAGGGCTGTTAACGCTCCGCGGGTTTTTTTCTGGCCGCACCATAAATTTAACTCTGGTATCGAGAGTTCAAACAAATGCTGCGTTAGGCTCCAAAAAAGGAGCGTAGAGCATATTTAGCGCAAATGCAACTCTCGATACCAGAGTTGCTTACGGACGCGGCCGGCCTCAAAAACGTGCTCGTGCACGATTCTCCCATAGGAAACAATGGGGCTGTTTGAGCTGAAAAAAAACCTAACACCTGCAAAAAAGCAGCGTTCAGCTCCTAACGCAGCCCCATTGTTTCCTATGGGGAAACACTTCCTACGTCTGCACCTAACACTCTAACATGTACCCCGAGTCTAAACACCCCTAGCCTTACACTTATTAACCCCTAATCTGCCGCCCCCGCTATCGCTGACCCCTGCATTACACTTTTAACCCCTAATCTGCCGCTCCGTAAACCGCCGCCACCGACGTTATCCCTATGTACCCCTAATCTGCTGCCCTAACATCGCCGACCCCTATGTTATATTTATTAACCCCTAATCTGCCCCCCACAACGTCGCCGACACCTACCTACACTTATTAACCCCTAATCTGCCGAGCGGACCTGAGCGCTACTATAATAAAGTTATTAACCCCTAATCCGCCTCACTAACCCTATCATAAATAGTATTAACCCCTAATCTGCCCTCCCTAACATCGCCGACACCTACCTTCAATTATTAACCCCTAATCTGCCGACCGGAGCTCACCGCTATTCTAATAAATGTATTAACCCCTAAAGCTAAGTCTAACCCTAACACTAACACCCCCCTAAGTTAAATATAATTTTTATCTAACGAAATAAATTAACTCTTATTAAATAAATGATTCCTATTTAAAGCTAAATACTTACCTGTAAAATAAATCCTAATATAGCTACAATATAAATTACATTTATATTATAGCTATTTTAGGATTAATATTTATTTTACAGGTAACTTTGTATTTATTTTAACCAGGTACAATAGCTATTAAATAGTTAAGAACTATTTAATAGTTACCTAGTTAAAATAATTACAAATTTACCTGTAAAATAAATCCTAACCTAAGATATAATTAAACCTAACACTACCCTATCAATAAAATAATTAAATAAACTACCTACAATTACCTACAATTAACCTAACACTACACTATCAATAAATTAATTAAACACAATTGCTACAAATAAATACAATTAAATAAACTATCTAAAGTACAAAAAATAAAAAAGAACTAAGTTACAGAAAATAAAAAAATATTTACAAACATAAGAAAAATATTACAACAATTTTAAACTAATTACACCTACTCTAAGCCCCCTAATAAAATAACAAAGACCCCCAAAATAAAAAATTCCCTACCCTATTCTAAAATACAAAAATTACAAGCTCTTTTACCTTACCAGCCCTGAACAGGGCCCTTTGCGGGGCATGCCCCAAGAATTTCAGCTCTTTTGCCTGTAAAAAAAAACATACAATACCCCCCCCCAACATTACAACCCACCACCCACATACCCCTAATCTAACCCAAACCCTCTTAAATAAACCTAACACTAATCCCCTGAAGATCTTCCTACCTTGTCTTCACCATCCAGGTATCACCGATCCGTCCTGGCTCCAAGATCTTCATCCAACCCAAGCGGGGGTTGGCGATCCATAATCCGGTGCTCCAAAGTCTTCCTCCTATCCGGCAAGAAGAGGACATCCGGACCGGCAAACATCTTCTCCAAGCGGCATCTTCTATGTTCTTCCATCCGATGACGACCGGCTCCATCTTGAAGACCTCCAGCGCGGATCCATCCTCTTCTTCCGACGACTAGACGACGAATGACGGTTCCTTTAAGGGACGTCATCCAAGATGGCGTCCCTCGAATTCCGATTGGCTGATAGGATTCTATCAGCCAATCGGAATTAAGGTAGGAATTTTCTGATTGGCTGATGGAATCAGCCAATCAGAATCAAGTTCAATCCGATTGGCTGATCCAATCAGCCAATCAGATTGAGCTCGCATTCTATTGGCTGATCGGAACAGCCAATAGAATGCGAGCTCAATCTGATTGGCTGATTGGATCAGCCAATCGGATTGAACTTGATTCTGATTGGCTGATTCCATCAGCCAATCAGAAAATTCCTACCTTAATTCCGATTGGCTGATAGAATCCTATCAGCCAATCGGAATTCGAGGGACGCCATCTTGGATGACGTCCCTTAAAGGAACCGTCATTCGTCGTCTAGTCGTCGGAAGAAGAGGATGGATCCGCGCTGGAGGTCTTCAAGATGGAGCCGGTCGTCATCGGATGGAAGAACATAGAAGATGCCGCTTGGAGAAGATGTTTGCCGGTCCGGATGTCCTCTTCTTGCCGGATAGGAGGAAGACTTTGGAGCACCGGATTATGGATCGCCAACCCCCGCTTGGGTTGGATGAAGATCTTGGAGCCAGGACGGATCGGTGATACCTGGATGGTGAAGACAAGGTAGGAAGATCTTCAGGGGATTAGTGTTAGGTTTATTTAAGGGGGTTTGGGTTAGATTAGGGGTATGTGGGTGGTGGGTTGTAATGTTGGGGGGGGGGTATTGTATGTTTTTTTTTACAGGCAAAAGAGCTGAAATTCTTGGGGCATGCCCCGCAAAGGGCCCTGTTCAGGGCTGGTAAGGTAAAAGAGCTTGTAATTTTTGTATTTTAGAATAGGGTAGGGAATTTTTTATTTTGGGGGTCTTTGTTATTTTATTAGGGGGCTTAGAGTAGGTGTAATTAGTTTAAAATTGTTGTAATATTTTTCTTATGTTTGTAAATATTTTTTTATTTTCTGTAACTTAGTTCTTTTTTATTTTTTGTACTTTAGATAGTTTATTTAATTGTATTTATTTGTAGCAATTGTGTTTAATTAATTTATTGATAGTGTAGTGTTAGGTTAATTGTAGGTAATTGTAGGTAGTTTATTTAATTATTTTATTGATAGGGTAGTGTTAGGTTTAATTATATCTTAGGTTAGGATTTATTTTACAGGTAAATTTGTAATTATTTTAACTAGGTAACTATTAAATAGTTCTTAACTATTTAATAGCTATTGTACCTGGTTAAAATAAATACAAAGTTACCTGTAAAATAAATATTAATCCTAAAATAGCTATAATATAAATGTAATTTATATTGTAGCTATATTAGGATTTATTTTACAGGTAAGTATTTAGCTTTAAATAGGAATCATTTATTTAATAAGAGTTAATTTATTTCGTTAGATAAAAATTATATTTAACTTAGGGGGGTGTTAGTGTTAGGGTTAGACTTAGCTTTAGGGGTTAATACATTTATTAGAATAGCGGTGAGCTCCGGTCGGCAGATTAGGGGTTAATAATTGAAGGTAGGTGTCGGCGATGTTAGGGAGGGCAGATTAGGGGTTAATACTATTTATGATAGGGTTAGTGAGGCGGATTAGGGGTTAATACATTTATTATAGTAGCGCTCAGGTCCGCTCGGCAGATTAGGGGTTAATAAGTGTAGGTAGGTGTCGGCGACGTTGTGGGGGGCAGATTAGGGGTTAATAAATATAACATAGGGGTCGGCGATGTTAGGGGCAGAAGATTAGGGGTACATAAGTATAACGTAGGTGGCGGTCGGCAGATTAGGGGTTAAAAATTTTAATCGAGTGGCGGCGATGTGGGGGGACCTCGGTTTAGGGGTACATAGGTAGTTTATGGGTGTTAGTGTACTTTAGGGTACAGTAGTTAAGAGCTTTATAAACCGGCGTTAGCCAGAAAGCTCTTAACTCCTGCTTTTTTCAGGCGGCTGGAATCTTGTCGTTAGAGCTCTAACGCTCACTGCAGAAACGACTCTAAATACCAGCGTTAGAAAGATCCCATTGAAAAGATAGGCTACGCAAATGGCGTAGGGGGATCTGCGGTATGGAAAAGTCGCGGCTGTAAAGTGAGCGTTAGACCCTTTAATCACTGACTCCAAATACCAGCGGGCGGCCAAAACCAGCGTTAGGAGCCTCTAACGCTGGTTTTGACGGCTACCGCCGAACTCTAAATCTAGGCCTACATGTTTCTAAAATAAATACACTGACACCAAGAAAATTGGGTTATATAGTCCACAGGTTGCTTTATTGAAGACACAATAAGTAATATTGAAATAATATTACCCAAAAACATTTACATAAACCTGCAGGGTACATAGGCAATAAGGAAAAAAGTAGGTCAGTGATCTTTGGATCGCTAAGTAGCAATTTTATCCATTCACAGTTAGTAACTTACAATCAGTGTAAACAGACAGCGACACTGGATCTCTCCGCTCTTTGCAATTAGTCCCAGGAAAACCGTACCTATATAAGCTGAATAGGATACACAATCCAAAACCTATATCAGGAAACAACTCCCGACTCATATGGATGCACCCGAAATACAAAACTCAGTGACTGCATAAACCTTCAAGCCTGAAAAAAAATATCCAAGTAAGAAGCCACATTCTCCAGTTAACTATCCCGAATAACATCTGAATACTCACAAAAAATCTTTAAATTCAGATTTCAGAACCCTTGCTGTCTAGCTTTAATTGAACCATTACCAATGTAACTTCAAACTATATCTGCAGTGTCAGACAAACAGAAGCAGCTTGCAGCCTGGAGTTTTTTCTTTAGCACTGCTATGATAACTGCCTGAGCTCACCATAGAAGGATTTGTCCCATTGCTCCTATGTGGGGCTTATGGTTTGCTTTATCCTATAGCTGACATTAAACCCTGCTGTAACATTTTCTCTGGTCAGTGTAATCTGGCACACTTTGGTTGGGTCAGTGATTGCTTTGTTCACTGCCTATATCCACCCTTACATTTAATTACCTGTTAGGTGTAAATGGTATTTTCAGAAGCCAACTAAATCATATGCACTTAAAGGGACAGTCTACTCCAAAATCTTTATTGTTCAAAAACATGGTTATAATACTACACTTTTTACCTCTGTGGATACCTTGGGGTCAATTTTTTAATGTGCGAGCGGACATGATATGATGTAGCGTATCATGTCCACTGCACATCAATAAATGCCGACAGCATACGCTGTCAGCATTCATCATTGCACCAGCAGTTCTTGTTATGCCGCCCCTGCAGATTTGAGGCCAATCGGCTACTAGTAGGAGGTGTCAATCAACCCGATCGTATTTGATCGGGTTGATTTCTGTCCACCTCCTCAGAGCAGGCGGACAGGTTATGGAGCAGCGGTCTTTAGAAACTTCTGTTTCCGGCGAGCCTCCAGTGCTTCACCAGCCTGTCATAAGCCTCTTCCTACGTCAGAAATGACGAATCCGGCCTTCCTCCAATCACAGCATTGCCTTAGGCAATGCTTCCCCCGGGGGGAGAGCCGTGATTGGAGGATGCCGGAATCATCATTGCTGACATAGGAAGAGGCTTGCGACGGGCTGGAGCGGCTTTCAAGACGAAGAGGTAAGTATTTCTACAAATATGGTGCAATGTTTCATCAATGAAAGTGCCCCTGTTTTTAATAATATTTTTAAAAACCAGGCACTACTTGATGAAACTTTAATGCAATGCAGTATGTGGACAAGTTGTAATGACAAATTGCAAAAAAATCATTCAAAAATATGAATTGGATATGTCATGAATTTATATAAAAAGGGACGCTAAAGTGAAACTTTACTAACTTAGATATAGCTTGTAAAAAAAAAAAAAACTTTCCAATTTACCTCCATTATCAAATTGTGCACTTTTTATATGCACACAATCTACTGCTCATTTGAAATTGTGTTATTGCATTCTCTATTTATTACACATTTGTATATTATGCAGTTCTACTGTAGTTAATGGTTCTTTGATGGTTACACCATGGAATAAAAAAGTTGCAGATCTGGGGCGCGATCCGATATAGATCGTAGATAGCGGCGCAAGCGAGGGAACCCCTGCCGCCCGTAGTTTCAGCTCGAAACTCGAGCTATCCCATATACGGCGCCGTCAGATGCTAAAGTGCCGTAAGTCTGACAAACCAGCGATGTCCAGAAATCTGCGTAAGTACAAAATTCTGGAGTCGCCAGTGACTTACGGCACTACAAAACCTGACTAAAGTATTAAATCTCCCGTACTGTCTAACACGCTTCCCAAACATAGCCCGACACGTCTAACCCTCTATCCGCTATCCCCCCTCTCACTCCTAACAATAAAAAATGTATTAACCCCTAAACCGCCGCTCCCAGACCCCGCCGCCACCTAATAAAGTTATTAACCCCTAAACCGCCGCTCCCGGACCTACATTAAACTACCCCTAATGTGAGCTCCTACCCGCAGCCAGCTACATTAACTACCCCCTAATGTGAGCTCCTACCCCGCCGCCACCTAAATTGAACTACCCCCTAATGTGAGCTCCTACCTCGCCGCCACCTACATTAAACTACCCCCTAATGTGAGCCCCTTACGCCACCGCCAGCTACATTAAACTACCCCCTAATGTGAGCTCCTACCCCGCCACCAGCTATATTAAAATTATTAACCCCTAATCTAATCCCCCTACACCACCGCCAGCTATATTAAATGTATTAACCCCTTATCTAATCCCCCTACACCGCCGCCAGCTATATTAAATTAATTAACCCCTAATCTAATCCCCCTACCCCGCCGCCAGCTATATTAAATTAATTAACCCCTAATCTAATCCCCCTACACTGCTGCCAGCTATATTAAATACATTAACCCATAATCTAATCCCCCTAAAGTAATCACCTCTATTACCAACCCTTAAAAGGGCCTTTTGCGTGACATTGCCCCAAAGTAACAGCTCTATTGCAAGCCCTTAAAAGGGCTTTTTGTGGGGCATGCCCCAAAGAAATCAGCTCTTTTACCAGCCCTTAAAATGGCTTTTTGCGGGGCATTGACACAAAGTAATCAGCTCTTTTGCATCTAATATAAATCCCCCTACACTGCAGCCACCTATAATAAATGTATTACCCCCTAATCTAATCCCCTACACCGCCGCCACCTATATTAAATAGATTAACCCCTAATCTAATCCCCCTACACCGCCGCCAGCTATATTAACTATATTAACCCTATTTATATTAGGGTTAATATAGTTAATATAGTTATTATATTATATATATTAACTATATTAACCCTAATTATATTAGGGGTAATATAGTTAATATCGTTATTATATTATATATATATTAAGTATAATAACCCTATCTAACTCTAACATCCCTAACTAAATTCTTATTAAAATAAATCTAATTAATATTAATATTATTAATTAAAATATTCCTATTTAAATCTAAATACTTACCTATAAAATAAACCCTAAGATAGCTACAATGTAATTAATAATTACATTGTAGCTATTTTAAGGTTTATATTTATTTTACAGGTAGCTTGGTATTTATTTTAACTAGGTACAATAGCTATTAAATAGTTAATAACTATTTAATAGCTACCTAGTTAAAATAATTACCAGTTTACCTGTAAAATAAATCCTAACCTAACTTACAAATACACCTACACTATCAATAAATTAAATAAACTACAAATATCTAAACTAAAATACAATTAAATAAACTAAACTAAATTACAAAAAATAAAAAAAAGATTACAAGAATTTTAAGCTAATTACACCTATTCTAAGCCCCCTAATAAAATAACAAAGCCCCCCAAAATAAAAAATTTTCCCTACCCTAATCTAAATTAAAAAAGTTAACAGCTCTATTACCTTACCAGCCCTTAAAAGGGCTTTTTGCGGGGCATGCCCCAAAGAAATCAGCTCTTTTGCCTGTAAAAAAACCCACAATACCACCCCCCAACATTACAACCCACTACCCACATACCCCTACTCTAACCCAAACCCCCCTTAAATAAACCTAACACTACCCCCCTGAAGATCTCCCTACCTTGTCTTCACCCAGCCGGGCCGAACTCTTCATCCGATCCAGGCGATGTCTTCAATCAAGTGGCAGAGAAGAAGTCTTCCATCCGGGCGATGTCTTCAATCAAGCGGCAAAGAAGAAGTCTTCCATC
The DNA here is from genome assembly GCF_027579735.1 of Bombina bombina. Taxonomy (NCBI): domain Eukaryota; kingdom Metazoa; phylum Chordata; class Amphibia; order Anura; family Bombinatoridae; genus Bombina; species Bombina bombina. Next base: position 428,405,921 of record NC_069501.1, on the reverse strand, counting down.
CGGGCGATGTCTTCAATCAAGCGGCATCTTCAAACTTCTTTCTTCACTCCTCCGACACGGAACATCCATCCGGCACAACAACTTCCCGACGAATGAGGTTCCTTTAAATGACGTCATCCAAGATGGCGTCCGTCGAATTCCGATTGGCTGATAGGATTCTATCAGCCAATCAGCCAATCGGATTGAACTTGAATCTGATTGGCTGATTCAATCAGCCAATCAGATTTTTCCTACCTTAATTCCGATTGGCTGATAGAATCCTATCAGCCAATCGGAATTCGACGGACGCCATCTTGGATGACATCATTTAAAGGAACCTCATTTGTCGGGAAGTCGTCGTGCCGGATGGATGTTCCGTGTCGGAGGAGCGAAGAAAGAAGATTGAAGATGCCGCTTGATTGAAGACATAGCCCGGATAGAAGACTTCTGCTCTGCCGCTTGATTGAAGACATCACCCGGATGGAAGACTTCTTCTTTGCCGCTTGATTGAAGACATCGCCCGGATGGAAGACTTCTTCTCTGCCGCTTGATTGAAGACATCGCCCGGATCGGATGAAGAGTTCGGCCCAGCTGGGTGAAGACAAGGTAGGGAGATCTTCAGGGGGGTAGTGTTAGGTTTATTTAAGAAGAGCTGATTTCTTTGGGGCATGCCCCGCAAAAAGCCCTTTTAAGGGCTGGTAAGGTAATAGAGCTGTTAACTTTTTAAATTTAGATTAGAGTAGGGAATTTTTTTTATTTTGGGGGGCTTTGTTATTTTATTAGGGGGCTTAGAATAGGTGTAATTAGCTTCAAATTCTTGTAATTTTTTTTATTGTTTGTAATTTAGTGTTTGTTTTTTTTGTAATTTAATTTAGTTTATTTAATTGTATTTTAGTTTAGATATTTGTAGTTTATTTAATTTATTGATAGTGTAGGTGTATTTGTAACTTAGGTTAGGATTTATTTTACAGGTAAACTGGTAATTATTTTAACTAGGTAGCTATTAAATAGTTATTAACTATTTAATAGCTATTGTACCTAGTTAAAATAAATACCAAGTTACCTGTAAAATAAATATAAACCCTAAAATAGCTACAATGTAATTATTAATTGCATTGTAGCTATCTTACGGCTAGATTTAGAGTTTTGTCGGTAAGGACCCGCGTAGCTAACGCTGGCTTTTTTCTGGCCGCACCATAAAAATAACTCTGGTATTGAGAGTCCACAGAAAGGCTGCGTTAGGCTCCAAAAAAGGAGCGTAGAGCATATTTAACGCAACTGCAACTCTCGATACCAGAGTTGCTTACGGACGCGGCCAGCCTCAAAAACGTGCTCATGCACGATTCCCCCATAGGAAACAATGGGGCTGTTTGAGCTGAAAAAAAACCTAACACCTGCAAAAAAGCAGCCCCATTGTTTGCTATGGGGAAACACTTCCTACGTCTGCACCTAACACTCTAACATGTACCCCGAGTCTAAACACCCCTAACCTTACACTTATTAACCCCTATTCTGCTGCCCCCGCTATCGCTGACCCCTGTATATTATTTTTAACCCCTAATCTGCCGCTCCGTAAACCGCTGCTACGTACATTATCCCTATGTACCCCTAATCTGCTGCCCCTAACACCGCCGACACCTATATTATATTTATTAACCCCTAATCTGCCCCCCACAACGTCGCCTCCACCTGCCTACACTTATTAACCCCTAATCTGCCGACTGGACCTGAGCGCTACTATAATAAAGTTATTAACCCCTAATCCGCCTCACAAACCCTATAATAAATAGTATTAACCCCTAATCTGCCCTCCCTAACATCGCCGACACCTAACTTCAATTATTAACCCCTAATCTGCCGACTGGAGCTCACCGCTATTCTAATAAATGTATTAACCCCTAAAGCTAAGTCTAACCCTAACACTAACACCCCCCCTAAATTAAATATAATTTACATCTAACGAAATTAATTATCTCTTATTAAATAAATTATTCCTATTTAAAGCTAAATACTTACCTGTAAAATAAATCCTAATATAGCTATACTATAAATTATAATTATATTATAGCTATTTTAGGATTAATATTTATTTTACAGGTAACTTTGTAATTATTTTAACCAGGTACAATAGCTATTAAATAGTTAATAACTATTTAATAGTTACCTAGTTAAAATAATAACAAAATTACCTGTAAAATAAATCCTAACCTAAGTTACAATTAACCCCTTAATGACCACAATGTACCCTGTATGTCACTGGTCGTTAAGGGTTTTTTCAGGACATAATAGCACAAGTCTAGCAAGAAAACGCTATTAATGCCCTCTCTCCAGAAGGCTTTGTGGAATAGAGCAGTCTCAACGCTGGTGGCAAGACCGCACTATAAAACAATCATGTCCCAAAAAAAGGCCAGCGACATACAGGGTACGTCGCTGGTCCTTAAGGGGTTAAACCTAACACTACACTATCATTAAATTAATTAAATAAAATATCTACAATTACCTACAATTAAACCTAACACTACACTATCAATACATTAATTAAATACAATATCTACAAATAACTACAATGAAATAAACTAACTAAAGTACAAAAAATAAAAAAGAACTAAGTTACAAAAAATAAAAAAATATTTACAAACATAAGGAAAATCTTACAACAATTTTAAACTAATTACACCTACTCTAAGCCCCCTAATAAAATAACAAAGCCCCCCAAAATAAAAAATGCCCTACCCTATTCTAAATTACTAAAGTTCAAAGCTCTTTTACCTTACCAGCCCTGAACAGGGCCCTTTGCGGGGCATGCCCCAAAGAATTCAGCTCTTTTGCCTGTAAAAAAAAACATACAATACCCCCCCCCAACATTACAACCCACCACCCACATACCCCTAATCTAACCCAACCCCCCCTTAAATAAACCTAACACTAAGCCCCTGAAGATCATCCTACCTTGTCTTCACCATACCAGGTTCACCGATCCGTCCTGGCTCCAAAATCTTCATCCAACCCAAGCGGGGGCTGGCGATCCATCATCCGGCGGCTGAAGAGGTGCAGAAGAGGCTCCAAAGTCTTCATCCTATCCGGGAAGAAGAGTAGATCCGGACCGGCAACCATCATCTTCCAAGCGGCATCTTCTATCTTCATCCGATGAGGACTGGCTCCATCCTGAAGACCTCCACCGCGGACCCATCTTCATCCGGCGACGTCCAACTGAAGAATGACGGTTCCTTTAAGGGACGTCATCCAAGATGGCGTCCCTCGAATTCCGATTGGCTGATAGGATTCTATCAGCCAATCGAATTAAGGTAGGAATATTCTGATTGGCTGATGGAATCAGCCAATCAGAATCAAGTTCAATCCGATTGGCTGATCCAATCAGCCAATCAGATTGAGCTCGCATTCTATTGGCTGTTCCGATCAGCCAATAGAATGCGAGCTCAATCTGGCTGATTGGATCAGCCAATCGGATTGATCTTGATTCTGATTGGCTGATTCCATCAGCCAATCAGAATATTCCTACCTTAATTCCGATTGGCTGATAGAATCCTATCAGCCAATCGGAATTCGAAGGACGCCATCTTGGATGACGTCCCTTAAAGGAACCGTCATTCTTCAGTTGGACGTCGCCGGAGGAAGATGGGTCCGCGGTGGAGGTCTTCAGGATGGAGCCGGTCCTCATCGGATGAAGATAGAAGATGCCGCTTGGAAGATGATGGTTGCCGGTCCGGATCTACTCTTCTTCCCGGATAGGATGAAGACTTTGGAGCCTCTTCTGGACCTCTTCAGCTGCCGGATGATGGATCGCCAGCCCCCGCTTGGGTTGGATGAAGATTTTGGAGCCAGGACGGATCGGTGAACCTGGTATGGTGAAGACAAGGTAGGATGATCTTCAGGGGCTTAGTGTTAGGTTTATTTAAGGGGGGTTTGGGTTAGATTAGGGGTATGTGGGTGGTGGGTTGTAATGTTGGGGGGGGTATTGTATGTTTTTTTTTACAGGCAAAAGAGCTGAACTTCTTGGGGCATGCCCCGCAAAGGGCCCTGTTCAGGGCTGGTAAGGTAAAAGAGCTTTGAACTTTAGTAATTTAGAATAGGGTAGGGCATTTTTTATTTTGGGGGGCTTTGTTATTTTATTAGGGGGCTTAGAGTAGGTGTAATTAGTTTAAAATTGTTGTAAGATTTTCCTTATGTTTGTAAATATTTTTTTATTTTTTGTAACTTAGTTCTTTTTTATTTTTTGTACTTTAGTTAGTTTATTTCATTGTAGTTATTTGTAGGTATTGTATTTAATTAATGTATTGATAGTGTAGTGTTAGGTTTAATTGTAGGTAATTGTAGGTATTTTATTTAATTTATTTATTGATAGTGTAGTGTTAGGTTTAATTGTAGATAATTGTAGGTATTGTATTTAATGAATTTATTAATAGTGTAGTGTTAGGTTTAATTGTAACTTAGGTTAGGATTTATTTTACAGGTAATTTTGTAATTATTTTAACTATTTTAGCTATTAAATAGTTCTTAACTATTTAATAGCTATTGTACCTGGTTAAAATAATTACAAAGTTACCTGTAAAATAAATATAAATCCTAAAATAACTATAATATAATTATAATTTATATTGTAGCTATATTAGGGTTTATTTTACAGGTAAGTATTTATCTTTAAATAGGAATAATTTATTTAATAAGAGTTAATTAATTTCGTTAGATTAAAATTATATTTAAGTTAGGGGGGTATTAGTGTTAGGGTTAGACTTAGCTTTAGGGGTTAATACATTTATTAGAATAGCGGTGAGCTCCAGTCGGCAGATTAGGGGTTAATAATTGAAGTTAGGTGTCGGCGATGTTAGGGAGGGCAGATTAGGGGTTAATACTATTTATTATAGGGTTAGTGAGGCGGATTAGGGGTTAATAACTTTATTATAGTAGCGCTCAGGTCCGCTCGGCAGATTAGGGGTTAATAAGTGTAGGCAGGTGGAGGCGACGTTGAGGGGGGCAGATTAGGGGTTAATAAATATAATATAGGGGTCGGCGGTGTTAGGGGCAGCAGATTAGGGGTACATAGCTATAATGTAGGTGGCGGCTCTTTGCGGTCGGCAGATTAGGGGTTAATTATTGTAGGTAGCTGGCTGCGACGTTGTGGGGGGCAGGTTAGGGGTTAATAAATATAATATAGGGGTCGGCGGTGTTAGGGGCAGCAGATTAGGGGTACATAAGTATAACGTAGGTGGCGGTCGGCAGATTAGGGGTTAAAATTTTTTATAGAGTGGCGGCGATGTGGGGGGACCTCGGTTTAGGGGTACATAGGTAGTTTATGGGTGTTAGTGTACTTTAGAGCACAGTAGTTAAGAGCTTTATGAACCGGCGTTAGCCCAGAAAGCTCTTAACTACTGACTTTTTTCTGCGGCTGGAGTTTTGTCGTTAGATTTCTAACGCTCACTTCAGCCACGACTCTAAATACCGGAGTTAGAAAAATCCCATTGAAAAGATAGGATACGCAATTGACGTAAGGGGATCTGCGGTATGGAAAAGTCGCGGCTGAAAAGTGAGCGTTAGATCCTTTTTTGAGTGACTCCAAATACCGGAGGTAGCCTAAAACCAGCGTTAGGAGCCTCTAACGCTGGTTTTCACGGCTACCGCCAAACTCCAAATCTAGGCCTTAGGGTTTATTTTTTTAGGTATTTAGATTTAAATAGGAATATTTTAATTAATAATATTAATATTAATTAGATTTATTTTAATTAGAATTTAGTTAGGGATGTTAGAGTTAGATAGGGTTATTATACTTAATATATATATAATATAATAACGATATTAACTATATTATCCCTAATATAATTAGGGTTAATATAGTTAATATATATAATATAATAACTATATTAACTATATTAACTATATTAACCCTAATATAATTAGGGTTAATATAGTTAATATAGCTGGCGGCGGTGTAGGGGGATTAGATTAGGGGTTAATCTATTTAATATATGTGGCAGCGGTGTAGGGGGATTAGATTAGGGGGTAATACATTTATTATAGGTGGCGGCGGTGTAGGGGGATTTAGATTAGATGCAAAAGAGCTGACTACTTTGGGACAATGCCCCGCAAAAAGCCCTTTAAGGGCTGGTAAAAGAGCTGATTTCTTTGGGGCATGCCCCGCAAAAAGCCCTTTTAAGGACTGGCAATAGAGCTGTTACTTTGGGGCAATGTCACGCAAAAGGCCCTTTTAAGGGCTGGTAATAGAGGTGATTAGATTAGGGGTTAATTAATTTAATATAGCTGGTGGCAGGGTAGGGGGATTAGATTAGGGGTTAATTAATTTAATATAGCTGGCGGCGGTATAGGGGGATTAGATTAGGGGTTAATACATTTAATATAGCTGGCGGTGGTGTAGGGGGATTAGATTAGGGGTTAATAATTTTAATATAGCTGGCCGCGGGTAGGAGCTCACATTAGGGGGTAGTTTAATGTAGCTGGCGGCGGGGTAGGAGCTCACATTAGGGGGTAGTTTATTGTAGCTGGCGGCGGTGTTAGGGGCTCACATTAGGGGGTAGTTTAATGTAGGTGACGGCGGGGTAGGAGCTCACATTAGGGGGTATGTAATGTAGCTGGCGACGGTGTAGGGGGATCACATTAGGGGGTTATACTTTTAATGTAGGTGGCGGCGGGGTCCGGGATCCGCGGTTTAGGGGTTAAACACTTTATTAGGGATTGTGGCGGGGGATCGCGGTTGACAGGTAGATATACATTGCGCATGCGTTAGGTGTTAGGTTTAATTTAGCAGTTTGCGGTTGTCAGGTAGATAGAAATTGCGCATGCGTTAGGTGTTAGGTTTTATTTTGCAGGTAGTTTAGGGAGTTAGGGGCTCCAATACACAGCGTAAGGCTTACTACGCCTGCAATTTGTGGAGAGGTGAAAATGGAGTAAGATTTCTCCATTTTTGCCACGTAAGTCTTTACGCTGTATATTGGATACCAAACTGTGCGGGTTTGGTATACCTGTCTATGGCCCAAAAAACTACGGCCGAAGGCAGAAATATACGAGCGTAACTTCTAGGTTACGCCGTATATGTGATACCAAACCCACGCAAAATTCGGCGTCACCGTTTTTTGCGGGCGACGCTGCATATCGGATCGGGCCCCTGAGATTTAGTTATTTAAAGGGACATAAAGGAGCAATAATAAAATGCTCTAATGTGTTAGAGGATTTTATTGTTTCACTTGCACAGGCCTATGTGTTTAACCAGTGCAATGTGGTTAAAAGACATATTTAAACACAGCTCTGGAGCAGCAATGCACTTCCACTCCTGAGCTGATGTCAGCTATGCACATATGTAATTCCTGATTAGCTCAGCTCAGGACCAGTAATTTAACTATGTGTTTATCCCTTTTGTGGGGGTTAAACCCTTTGGGGTCAATAACAATCTATTAGCTATTGGCTCCTGAAAATTATTTTTGCTTACTGGCTGAATTGGGAGCTGAGTTTCTTGAGTGATAACAATGCTATATCGTTGTTTTTAAAATGTTTAGACTTGTCTTATTTTTTTTTTATATAGCAAAATGACAGAAATATATTGTAATTAAAGGGACATTCCAGCCAAAATTGGAATCCATATGGAAGCATTTTCAGTTTTGAAGAGAAGCATTTTTGTAATATACATGTATTAGCAAAAAGCTATAGCTGTTTCAAAAGTGTATTTAAAGGGACACTGAACCCAATATTTTTCTTTCGTGATTCAGCTAGAGCATGAAATTTTAAGCAACTTTCTAATTTACTCCTATTATCAAATTTTCTTCATTCTCTTGGTATCTTTATTTGAAATGCAAGAATGTAAGTTTAGATGCCAGCCCATTTTTGGTGAACAACCTGGGTAGTTCTTGCTGATTGGTGGATAAATTCATCCACCAATAAAAAAGTGCTGTCCAAGAGTACTGAACCAAAAAAAAAAGCTTACATGCCTTCATTTTCAAATAAAGATAGCAAGAGAACAAAGAAAAATTGATAATAGGAGTAAATTAGAAAGTTGCTTAAAATTGCATGCTCTATCTGAATCAGAAAGAAAAAAATTGGGTTCAGTGTCCCTTTAAGTATGCACTGTAGTGTGCACCAGCATTTTAAACAAAGCACTTGTTCAGAGAGCTTAAGGTGCTTGTACCATCTGGTAATGACTCAATTAGTTAAAGGGACACTGAACCCAAATTTTTTCTATCGTGATTCAGATAGATCATGCAATTTTAAGCAACTTTCTAATTTACTCCTATTATCAATTTTTCTTCGTTCTCTTGATATCTTTATTTGAAAAAGAAGGCATCTAAGCTTTTTTTTTATTCAGAACTCTGGACAGCACTTGTTCATTGGTGGATGACTTTATCCACCAATCAGCAAGGACAACCCAGGTTGTTCACCAAAAATGGGCCGGCATCTAAACGTTCATTCTTGCATTTCAAACAAAGATACCAAGAGAATGAAGAAAATTTGATAATAGGAATAAATTAGAAAGTTGCTTAAAATTTCATGCTCTATCTGAATCCCGAAAGAAAAAATTTGGGTTCAGTGTCCCTTTAAATGCTGACAAGATTCAAGCCTCACTGGTGCTCTGAGCAACTGCAGTGTTTAAAATGCTGGTACACTGAGAATATCTAGCTATGCTTCACATGCACACGCAGAGAAAAAATATTAACACTAAAACAGGGATAACTTTTACAGGGCACATTTTTGCCAGTACATGTATATTGCAAATATGTTTCTAATCAAAGATGTAATTTATCTATATGTATTTAAATTTGAATTGGAATGTCCCTTTAAGTGTTTAATTTCCTTTAGTGCTGTATAAATATGCCAATATTTGACCTCATTGTGTATGTAAATAAGTTTCCCTTTGCCCCCCCATAGTAATACTCTTTCTTCACAGGACAACACTATAGATTTCCTGGAATACGTCGCTGCTCTTAACCTTGTCTTAAGGGGAAAACTAGAACATAAATTAAAATGGACGTTTAAAGTCTATGATCGGGATGGAAATGGCTGTATAGACAAGACAGAACTTCTGGAAATTGTGGAGGTGAGTAGAAAGCTGATGATTTATGTATTAATACATGCAGTGCTTTTTTTTTTAAAACTAAAGGTGCCGGTACTCACTCATTATTGATTGATATATTCGCTCAGTAACTTTGAAAAAAGCAAAGGGACAAGAATATTTACAATATGTGATGCATTATGTAGCCCCCTCTTGTGAAAACTATAGTATTTACATGATGATTACAAGTATTACCTATGAGATTGCAGAAGTGGGGGTACTCGGTACCAGTGATTACCCCCACAAAAAAGCACTAAATATATGTATGTTTATGCAGGTTAAATACATATCAACATGTCTCATGTCAAATAGTCTACAAATGTTCTTATATATTTTAAAATCTTAGGTCCAGGTTACGAGTGGAAAACAAAAATTTGTGCGTAAGCGATATTAAAAGGACACTGAACCCAAATTTTTAAATTTTTTTATTCAGACAGAGCATGCAATTTTAAGCAACTTTCTAATTTACTCCTATTATCAAATGTTCTTCATTCTCTTGGTATTTTTATTTGAAAAGCAAGAATGTAAGTTTAGATCCCAGCCCATTTTTGATGAACAGCCTGGGTTGTTCTTGCTGATTGGTGGATAAATTCATCCACTAATAAACAAGTGCTGTCCAGTGTTCTAGACTTTCTTTTTCAAAAAAGATAGCAAGAGAACGAAGAACAATTGATAATAGGAGTAAATTAGAAAGTTGCTTAAAATTGCATGATCTATCTGAATCACAAAAGAAAAAATTGGGGTTCAGTATCCCTTTAAGTTCGCAATTTAAATTGCGCTGGTATTAGAAGTTGAAAGTAAACGCGATCGCTTGAGCACAATTCAAGTTAATGCTCGTCAGGTTACCGCGTCCTCAAAGCTGTAGCTAAAGGGATACTGAACCCAAATTTTTTCTTTTGTGATTCAGATAGAGCATGCAATTTTAACCAACTTTTTAATTTACTCCTATTATCAATTTGTCTTCGTTCTCATGCTATCTTCATTTGAAAAAGAAGGCATCTAAGCTTTTTTTTTGGTTAAGCACTCTGGATAGCACTTTTTTTATTGGTGAATTAATTTATCCACCAATCGGCAAGGACAACCCAGGTTGAAAACCAAAAATGGGCCGGCATCTAAACTTACATTCTTGCATTTCAAATAAAGATACCAATAAAATGAAGAAAATTTGATAATAGGAGTAAATTAGAAAGTTGCTTAAAATTGCATGCTCTATCTGAATCAGAAAAGAAAAAATTTGGGTTCAGTGTCCGTTTAACTGTTTCGCAAAACAAAAAAGTGTCACATAATACATCAAAAATACATTATAAAGTACAGTTACACTCATAATCATCTAATAAAAAATATTTAAAAAAAATATTGCACACAAGTTATAAGGGCTCAAAGATATGATGTCTCAGGTGTTAGATATACATCTTTAGAGATGTATATATAAGTATATATATCTATATATGTGTAGATATATATTTATAAATAAAAAGAAAGAAGCACTCAACCTGAGAACGAACAATAACTTATGTTGCACCTCACTGACGAGGCCCACAATAGGCCAAAACGTACGTCTGGGTTTTGCTGTTTCTCTCGTTCAGAGAGGGATTGCCTGGTATTTTGGGGCTGGACTGTACTGTGAAGTCAGGATCAGACTGATATGCTTCAGGAAGGTTTTTCTCTGTGAAAGGCACATGTTGAGCAAAAATAGGCTGCTTCTTGGGTAGTAACTAGCCATAGAACAAGCTATTATGCTATTGTTTGTTCGCAGGTTGAGCTCTTCTCTCTTTTTATTTATGCAAATTATGACACTTAGTGAAGTCTCCCTAAGTGTGATGCGGGAATCCAGACGTGGACCCGTTGCTCAGTGTGCCTAGAGGGATATGGCTGCACCTCACTGACGAGGCCCACAATAGGCTGAAACGTACGTCTGGGGTTTTGCTGTTTCTCTCGTTCAGAGAGGGATTGCCTGGTATTTCGGGGCTGGACTGTACTGTGAACTCAGGATCAGACTGATATGCCTCAGGAAGGTTCTTCTCTGGGAAAGGCACATGTTGAGCAAAAAGAGGCTGCTTCTTGGGTGGTAACTAGCCATAGAACAAGCTATTATGCTATTGTTCGTTCTCAGGTTGAGCGCTTCTCTCTTTTTATTTATGCAAATTATGACATTTAGGGAAGTCTCCCTAAGTGTGATGCGGGAATCCAGACGTGGACCCATTGCTCAGTGTGCCTAGAGGGATATGGCTGCACCTCACTGACGAGGCCCACAATAGGCCGAAACGTACATCTGGGGTTTTGCTGTTTCTCTCGTTCAGAATGGGATTGCCTGGTATTTCAGGGCTGGCTGTACTGTGAAGTCAGGATCAGACTGATATGCTTCAGGAAGGTTCTTCTCTGTGAAAGGCACATGTTGAGCAAAAAGAGGCTGCTTCTTGGGAGGTAACTAGCCATAGAACAAGCTATTATGCTATTGTTCATTCTCAGGTTGAGCGCTTCTCTCTTTTTATTTCTGCAAATTATGACACTTAGGGAAGTCTCCCTAAGTGTGATGCGGTAATCCACATGTGCACCCGTTGCTCAGTTTGCCTAGAGGGATATGGCTGCACCTCACTGACGAGGCCCACAATAGGCCGAAACGTACATCTGGAGTTTTGCTGTTTCTCTCTTTCAGAGAGGGATTGCCTGGTATTTCGGGGCTGGACTGTACTGTGAAGTCAGGATCAGAGTAATATGCTTAAGGAAGGTTCTTCTCTGTGAAAGGCACATGTTGAGCAAAAAGAGGCTGCTTCTTGGGTGGTAACTAGCCATAGAACAAGCTATTATGCTATTGTTTGTTCTCAGGTTGAGCGCTTCTCTCTTTTTATTTATGCAAATTATGACACTTAGGGAAGTCTCCCTAAGTGTGATGCGGGAATCCAGACGTGGACCCGTTGCTCAGTGTGCCTAGAGGGATATGGCTGCACCTCACTGACGAGGCCCACAATAGGCCGAAATGTACGTCTGGGGTTTTGCTGTTTCTCTTGTTCAGAGAGGGATTGCCTGGTATTTCGGGGCTGGACTGTACTGTGAAGTCAGGATCAGACTGATATGCTTCAGGAAGGTTCTTCTCTGTGAAAGGCACATGTTGAGCAAAAAGAGGCTGCTTCTTGGGTGGTAACTAGCCATAGAACAAGCTATTATGCTATTGTTTGTTCTCAGGTTGAGCGCTTCTCTCTTTTTATTTATGCAAATTATGACACTTAGGGAAGTCTCCCTAAGTGTGATGCGGGAATCCAGACGTGGACCCGTTGCTCAGTTTGCCTAGAGGGATATGGCTGCACCTCACTGACGAGGCCCACAATAGGCCGAAATGTACGTCTGGGGTTTTGCTGTTTCTCTCGTTCAGAGAGGGATTGCCTGGTATTTCGGGGCTGGACTGTACTGTGAAGTCAGGATCAGACTGATATGCTTCAGGAAGGTTCTTCTCTGTGAAAGACACATGTTGAGCAAAAATAGGCTGCTTCTTGGGTGGTAACTAGCCATAGAACAAGCTATTATGCTACTGTTAGTTCTGAGGTTGAGCGCTTCTATCTTTTTATTTATATCTAATTATGTATTTATATGTGTATATATGTATTTACAGACCTATATGCACATATTAATACATAGGTAAACATATATAGACATATATATATAAGTGCATTAGAGCCCTTTGCAGTTAAAGTGAAGGTAAACTTTGATGAATGAAAGCACGTTTTTTAAAAATACTATTAAAAACAGGGGCACTTTCATTCATCAAAGTTTATAAAGCAGCCGTTTGGATTAAAAACTTACCTTTTGGTTTTTTTCACAGCCAGAGCAGCTTCCCCCACACGGAGAGATCCTCTCTTCACACGTCATCAATGACTAATCCAGCTTCCTCCAGTCACGGCAAGGCCTCAGGCAATGACTCCCCTGTGGGGAAAGCCATGATTAGAGGAAGCCGGATTAGTCATTAATGACGTGTGAAGAGAGGATCTTATATATTATTAGTTTCTGCAGTGTAGTGATCCTACTCAACCCTCCCATCTCCCTGATTCCCCCAAATAGCTCTCTAGGCCTCCCCCTCCCACTACTTGCGGTCATCTTTAGTACTGGCAGCTGTCTGCCAGTACCTATAAAATACATACTTTTTAAAATGTATTTATTTACTTATTTTAATTTTCTGTAGTGTAGTCCCCCCCTCCTGTGATCATAATCTAGGGCCCCCACCCCACATTTTGCTGTAGTGTAGCTGCCCCATCCCTCCCTTTCCCTTTTTTATTTTCTGCAGTGTAGGGCCATCCCAATCCTGCCTCCCATTTTCCCTCCCACTGGCACCATCAGATGACCGTTACAGATGGTGACACACAGTGTCACCGTGTGTAATGATCTGGCATCTGCTTTCCTATATCTTCATGCTCCGGTTCCATATCAAGGCAGATGCCTGGCGCTCAGGAACTACAGCTGGAGCTTCCTGCAACTCTGACGTATATATACGTTATACGGTACGATAGGCAAAGTACCGCATAACATATATACATATAAACATCCTTTTGGGTTAAGGGGTTAAAATGTGTACTTGAAATATTAAAGGGACTCCGTCATTAAAAAATATTATTTTGTAATTCAGTTATACTGTATATATATATTGATTTAAGTTTTTGTTTTTTAAAATTAATTTCCATGAAGATAGTTAATTACATGTCAAAGTGCTAGCTCTCTCTCTCTCTCTCTCTCTCTCTCTCTCTCTCTCTCTATATATATATATATATATATATATATATATATATATATATATATAAAAACAAAAAGGGTACAGGACAAATGGCTACTATAAATGTGTCTTTTTCAATGGAAAAAAATTATCAAAATTTAGAAAACATTAATGTTATGTTAGATTATAATTTTATTGTGGTGCAGACCCTAAAAAAAATTATTCTTCAACAAACTACAAGAGGAGAACAAGGACCATTAAACATTTCCTAAGGCCCTGTATAGATAGGGAATCAAGCACTCTTTTTTATAAAAATAGCTCAAAAGTATAACTAAATTAAACTAATGGAATGAATCTCTGACCAATACAATCATAGAGAACAAAAAATAATTTATTAATAGTACAGAAAGAAGTAAATCCTAACTGTCCAAACATAGCAATAGGCCGGTTGTGCACTGGCCTCGGGTATATGTTAGCAACACAAGGTAAAGTATGTTGAACAAACAATATAGTACATGTGGCAAATTAAAACCCTGAAGATGTGCACATCATAATCATAATATTGGCAAAAATTCAATCCAAAGACACCTAGTACACTGCTACACCCAAGCTGTGCACGGTACCCAAGTCAATACAAGGGATAATTACCGGACAGGTAAATTTTTAGGGATCTAATTAGTGATAGGTACTTTGTAAAGATTTCAGGTACAACAATAATGGCAGTATAGCAACAATAACAAAGAATTGCATACAAGTATGAAGAATAGCTATTGCAATGGTTACTAGCAATAAGATAGATAGTGAGTTACATACAAGTATGAAGAATAACTATTGCAATGGTTATTAGCAATAAGATAGATAGTGGAACATAGTAATACATCCTCCATAATGAATTGCCTCAGTACAGCAGTTACATAGAGACACAGCAGTTTACATAGAGATGCCTGCATATATTGAGATAAAATTCTCACAAGAGTATATTGCTGAAGAAAACAACCAAATCATACCAGGATGATTTTCCACATATAGCGGTATTGTTTTCAGCCAAACTTAGCATAAGTCCAAGGTATGCAGAAATGGGATAAGTGCTGCCAAAGCTGCATGCGTGTTAGTAAAGCATAGTATGTCTTATTGCTGAAGATGTTGTGTGAAAACAGCAAACAAGCCAAATGAGCAATGGGAGTCAGTCCAGGCTAACCCCCCATATTGCATGTGAGAGCAGCTATATTCCTATGTTAAGCCGTAAGCATGCACTTATCTGATTCTGGAGGTGTCCACAATAGAGGTCCGCTGTTTGTTACCGGTTGCCTCCTGAAATACTGCCTTGTAATTGAGTCCCATGAAACAGTTTGCTGAGCCAGTTGAATGCTGCACGCTGAGACTGCAGCGTGGTAGGATTGTGTGCTTACTTCCTGGTTGGTCACATGTGCGTCCGTGATCCAATGGCATTTTTAATTAATTGTAATATGTACCAAATTCAACCTCTATATGTATATATTTGTTATTTGAAGTGCGGACTAGATATTTTATTCCCTAACCTTATAGCTGGTTATTTACCATTGCATATAGATATTAAAGATATTTTATGTTAGAATGAAGTCCAGGGGGCGCAGCCAGGCATGAAAGGAGCAAGTCGATGTAGGGTGGGCTCTGTCTAAAAATAGATTGAAAACATACAAACTAGCTACAAATCAGGTGCAAAGCCCTGCAAATTGAGCAACAGAAGACCCGCTACGCCTGAGAAGGGAGGCTGCGTGGCTGGCTTGACTGGACCCAAGTAATAGCCTCATAGATTAAGAACAAACACCTCCTGAATATCACTGCAGCCATATAGTGATCCTGCTCTGGAGGGTCGGGGCTCCGCTCCGGAGCTAAGCAAGACTCGGCACTCGGGAAGAGAAGATGGATGGCTGCAGTCATCCTCCAGAGGCCACGCGGTAGAGTAAACCACCCTGCAGGATTCATCTGCCCACACAACTCCTCAGTCACCTCCAGAGGGTTGGGGCTCTGCTCCGGAGGCTCCAGTTTTGATTTGAGCCATCACGCCACAGAGACCTAGCTTGAGGTAAGCCACCCCTCATGGCAAGCATTTCTCACCAGACCGTGCAAGAGGCCGCACACAGCATTGGCTAACACATTACCTGCAGGGAACATCTGCCCACACAACTCCTCACAGTCACCTCCGGAGGGTCGGGGCTCCGTTCCAGAGGTTCCAGCTACAAGTTGGGTCATTACACTATGGAGGCCTAGGCTTAAAACACTTCCACCGGACTGCCCCAGAGGCCGCACGCAGTGTTTGCTGCAGAGTCCCAACAATAAACCGCTGCAACCACCACTCTATAAGTGGCCTGGAACAACTATAAGGGCCATGGAAAACTTAGACCCACTAAAAGTAGAATTAACACACTACCAGCACAGACGCAATCAGCGCAGGAACTAGACAGTCTAGTTGGGGTATCTACTTTCCCTGTTTTCTTCTAGTCTCCTCCAACACTCTGGAGAATCTGATACATCAGGAAGCTGGGGTAAGTGCAAGACGCAGGCCAATACCCGCATAACAGGCCGTACTTTGACATTAATCCTTGCATTAGCCCATCCAGAAAGCCTTTTCTAACTGTTAATAACAGCGCAAAACCATATTAGACAACAGGTCCTCACCTAATTTTTGGCTGGTTGGTTGCTTTGTTAGCAATAGTTCCTTACAGAAATTGGTGACCTACATCGAAATGGTGCCCCTGAATCCTGCCCTGCAGAGAATATTCTTTTGCCTATTAGTGCAGTAAAATAAAACAGTGCACCACCTTTATCACCAGGCCTATTTCACCCCCTTCTCCTATCTACTTGTCCCTAGTGGGTACTATCCACGACCCCTCTCCTTCTACCGCCCTATATGGGTACGTCCCGGTGAATAGGCCCTGGATGCTAATGCTCTACAGCAGTTTTTACTAGTGCTCACATCGCATAGTAGCATGTAAAAAACCCTGACAATGACCTTCACCCCGTCAGGCCTTACAGCTTATGCTACTATCAATGCTACACAGTAGCCCAATAACAAACGCACAAGCGGACTGAAACATTTTATATTTTTCCAAGCGACATAAAGATGTCTCAATCCTTTCAAAAGAAACAGAAAAGTGCATCCACACCAAAGCGCACAATCGCTGACCATTTTCATCAACCGGTATTAAATACTCACACATCTTCAGAGGATGAGAGTCAAGATAACATGCTCTCACTTGGTACTCAAGGGAACACATCCTTAAAAAACCACCCTGCCATGCGTTCTTCACATAGCCTTAAAGCGTAATATATACCTATGTAAAGCAAGAAATGGGACGATTTTGAAATCCCCATTTCCCCTTTTCCCTTCAGGGACTGATGGGGCAGAGGCCTCCTCTGCCATCTCCCCACCACATATTGAGTTGTGCCCTCTGGGTCTACTACCTTAGATGTCACTCACTTTGAAAGTGACAACTTGCACTTTTCCCCCACCCATTAATATCTTTATATATATTTTTGAAGTCTTAGTACACTACCGATCCCTCAAGGGGTCATGCTACTTACCTAACGAATACCCTGCCCTGACTTGAATTCTCTGCCCAGACCCCCTTTTAACTTTACCCCTCCATAATCCCCCACCAACCTTGGCGTACACAGACTTCCCCACATAGAACGAGGGACCCTGATATTCAGGGTGAGACGTATAAAAGGTACAAAATGATCCCTCTTAGGCTATCAACACTAAACACCCAGGGACTTAACTCCCCCACAAAGCGAAGCCTCCTGCTCCGATATTAACTCCACCACAATGTCCATGTTGCATTTTTACAGGAGACTCACTGGCAAGAGTGCTCTAGGTTCCTCTGCATCTCGGCGTATTTCCCGGTCTGTGAATCTGCCTCTTACAAGGAAAAAAAGAGTGTGATGTAGAATATATAGAGAAAGATTCAGAGGGTAGATTTCTCATAATGGTATGTAAGTTAAACGAAATTTTGTGTACTCTCGTCTCTATCTACGCTCCCAATACTGGGCAAATTCCTTCCTTATGCTCAACCCTAGAACGCCTAGAGCAATTAGTGATCCCCTCTTGATTGGAGGTGATTTCAATCTGGTATGGGACCACACCTTTGACAAAAAAAACCTGGGAAATCGCTCCTTGGATTGCAGCATATACTCACAATCAACGGCTTTTAAGAAGCTGATTTTCCAACACAACCTCTTTGACATTTGGAGATGTCTATCTCCTAATGAGAGGGATTTTACTTTCTTTTCTAGGCCCCACAATTCCTATTCCCGGATAGATTTCCTTTTCTGTGACTCTTGGTCACTAGATTCCTTTGAAAAACCCTGTATTCAGCCTTGCTCATAGTCCAATCATGATATGACTCACGCAGATTTCTCATTATTGCATGCCCAGTGTGAACGACCACCTTGGAAACTCCCTGAGAAATTTATCTTGGGAATAAAAGGTAACTGAGACAACCCATATCATAAAATACTTTTTCTATTTAAATGACACAGGAGATACTACCCTTGCAATGATATGGGCCGCATTCAAGGCATACATAAGAGGCCACTACATTTCCAAAGCCGCCCAATCAAAGATTTCTCCAGTTTCCTTTAGCTAAGTTGTACTCGGATCTCAGATACTTAGAGACAAAAAACAAACTCCATCCAACACATGCAGTGGCCCAGAAAGTAGGCATTATACGTGAGGAAATCAATAAGAGAGGAAATTAGGGTTCAGGAAAATCTGCTCAAACTCAAACAACTTTATTATTATAAAGGTAATAAAGTGGATAGACTATTGGCAACTAAACTTAAATACAGGACTAAACAACATAGAATATCGGCAATTAAAACAACAACAGGGACAGTATATTCTCCCAAAGAGATAGGCACAGCTTTTGCAATATACTATCGTTCATTGTTTAACCTTGATGAATCGCCAGAGTCCCCCCACTCTATGTTTCTGAACTCTCACCGATTCTCCTGAGACTTTATAGAGAGACAGCAGAACATGCCCACCTCCCCAAGAAATACTTAGAAGCAAGTATTCATACCTTATCTAAAGAGGGTAAAGATCCAACCCTATGCGAGAGCTATAGACCGATTTCGCTTATAAATGTTGATGTCAAGATATATGCTAAGATCCTAAGTAATAGACTAACGAAACACATCCCAACAATTGTCCATCTAGACCAAGTGGAATTTGTCTTGGGCCGACAAGGCACTGACAATACCCGCAGGCTATTTAACATATTCATGGAATTAGCGGACCTGGGTCTTCCTCTTCTTGCCAAAAAGGCATTTGACAGAGTGAAATGGGACTATATGTTCCAAACTCTGTCAACATTCGGGATTCCAGATTCCCTCTGTGCGACAATTAGGACCCTATTTTCCACCCCAATAGCAAAAGTGAGAGCAGTGGGATTCTGCTCAACATCGATTCCCATCACAAATGTTACGAAGCAGGGATGCCAACTCTCCCCTACCTTATTCGCCCTGTATATTGAACCTTTGGCAACTGCCATTAGGAGATCCAGAGAAATCCAAGGCCTCCTTATCCATGATACTGACCAAAAATTAGTCCTGTTCACAGATGATCTGACTGTATTCCTTACAGACCCTCTCACTTCTTTACCCCCTCTACTAACCTTGTTAAAGCACTTTGGCACACTCTCCTACTACAAGGTTAATGTCACTAAGACATAGGCCTATACGATCGGTATCCCCCCCAAGAACTACAACCACTTCAGAGGTCCTTCTCCTTTAAATGGCTCACTAGAGGCATTAAACATCTGGGAGTATTCCTATCGCATAAGACCACAGTTATTGGGGACAACTATGGTCCCTTATTGAAAACTGTGGAATACCTACTTAACTCTAAAAGATATAACTAAGTTTCATGGTTAGGGAGGGTAGCGGCAGTTAAAATGATGATTCTACTGAAACTCACATATTTCTTCAGATGCCCACCACTCCAGGTCCCAACCCCTACTTTGCTCAAATTCCAAACACTATTTGTCAACTACATGTGGAAAGGGAAAAACAAGAGTAGCTACACACATCCTGAAAGCCCCAGTGGATCAAGGAGGCATTGGCCTCCCTAATGTAATACTCAACCACGCTGCAGCCATGCTAACTCATGATTCAGCATCGGGACCCAATCTCCCCCCAACTAGATGGGGAGAACTGGAATAGGCCTCGTTGCCGGCCTATATAAATGTAGATGATTTATTATAGACCCCCCCTGTGACAGACCCCTCTGTCCTGGAACTATGTGGCTCTCCTAGTTAATTTGTGTGGCTTCGTATGATTTCCTGTCCGTACTTCCCCGTTCGTTTATTCTTTTTTTTATCTCCCGAACCCCGCTGAAACTGCCAACCTCCCTACGGATTATGGATTCTGGCATTATGTTTAAGTCACCCTGTGCCCATTATAGGTACAGGGTGTGAATCCAACAGTACTAAAGGGGTTAACTCTCTCCTTGTTCAGTTTTTGAGAAAACTGTATTTCCTGGCATCAGCTATTGTTTACTGTAATTAGGTTTAGGTGATACGCTTTCACCTTGTTTAATCACCTCCAGAGCCCAGACTGCTAGGTGCCAAGAAGGAATCCATTGTTTTCTTGTGTTTGATTGTTTATTTGCTTATGTAATGTATTTTTATTGTAGCCTGTAAAAAGGGCATTTTTCCTCTATCCATGGAGATAATTGGATTTCTTCCCAATTATCTCCAGGATAGAGAGGAGGGATTTACTGGTACCAGGTGGGAGACCTGCTTAAATACCGGGCATGTAGCCCTCAATAAATGAGATTCCTGTTTTACCCTCAAGACGGAGCTTGGTCTCGTGTTTGGGGGGAATTGCTACTTGGGATTATTCTTTTGCCTGCTCCAGGAGAGAAGGATTTTGTGTATTTTCCCTGTTCGGTGAATTAATTGGGTTCATGTGTTGCTATTCCCGCATTAAGGGCATCTTTCATCTGGTATTAACCCTCGATATCCGGGTTATACCATAACACATAGCCAAAACCAACTGGCTATTCCAAACCAGATAGTTAAAGGCTGCCAAAAAGCTTAGCAAAAACTGTGCCACAGCTCCCAGATATCGCCTCACCCGTCCCCAATTCATTCTGTTGCTGGTCAATGCCTCCCCAATACTCACATCAATGCATGGAAAAAAATTCCACTTTACACAGTGAAGGACTTCTACCTAGAGAATTACCTAATTAGCCAACCTGAATTGTTTAGAACGTTGGAAATTCCTCCTAAACTCCAATTTGATCTATTCAGACTGAGGTCCATGCTGAGATCTTGGGGCTTCTTGGGCAAAGACCCACGGGATCTATCCATATAGGAAAACAGAGGGAAAGCAAGCATTCAACACTCCAAACCACTTTCAACACATTATCAATGTCTTCTACACGACACCCTTAGTTTCAAGATGACTCACATAACTACCTGGGAGTTGGAATGGGGACGAGAGTACACACCCCAACAATGGGCTCAAGCTAGGACCAGGTCCGCCATACATTGTGTTACCATGTATGAACTGTATTATTAACTTCTAAGCAGATGGTACCTGGTTCCTACTAAACTACAAAAGTTTTATCCATCATGCTCGGACCTGTGATGGAGAGTTTTCAGAGAATGAGGTACCCCTATTTACATATGGTGGAACTGTTCACACCTACTCTTTCTGGAG
Source organism: Bombina bombina (assembly GCF_027579735.1). NCBI lineage: Eukaryota > Metazoa > Chordata > Amphibia > Anura > Bombinatoridae > Bombina > Bombina bombina. The sequence goes on along the minus strand of NC_069501.1, from coordinate 428,384,466 downwards.
GAAGCCCAGAACTCTATGTATCATGCTAGGCCTCCCAGACATGACCCAACCAAGTATGGCCCTCCTACATCTCAACATCACCAAAACTTCCCAGACATAGTCAATACCTTCTCATTTGCATTCTGATAGCTACCAAACTCATGATAGCCAGGAACTTGAAAAAGAGTCTACCCCCTAAATGGCAGGGAGTACTAGACATTGTCAGGTATCTTAAAACCATGGAGGAGAGTGTCTTCAGGTCCAAGAAGCAAATAGACATCTTCACTTTAATTTGGGAACCTTGGGACTCCTATTGGCGACAAAGATCTTACTAAACATTAAGTACTTACTGACCTCCCAGGTTAACTTACCAACCTCCATTCTCATGTGTCCTTCCCCTGAACCCCTTCTTAACCCTCTCCCCTCACCACTAATTTCCTTAGTATACGCAACTCCCAGGGATAACAGATCCTTCTACTTGGAACCCTAAATCCCTCTACCTTCTTAGTTGCCATCTTCCTTCCTTGAAATCAATGTCAAAGTGCCGCTGAAACACAGTAGCCGTCCTTATTTATATTTATTGAATATATGTTCACTCTGAATGTAAAGTGAGATGTATACAGAAAGACCAATGGCACTACTTGTATGTTAACAGTAAACCTTAATTATAACCTATTAGGTAACCCACTAGGTAATCTCAATAATGTGGGGTATGGGTGCTAGTGTATTAACACAATTGATACTATTAGAAAGAGCAAGAAGGGACTTACTCTTAATAAGAATACACTGGTTAGCACTCAAGGTTTATAAGGTTCCAATAAAATTTATATGGAACAGCAGATAGTAATGAACTTGTGGGGCTAAAATAAAACTTAACTTTTAATAAGTATATTAGTAAAATTAGGAAATTAATTTAAAAACACACCTTAGTATCCCTTAGTAATCAAATTGATTATGTACAATGTGACATTTTGTGTCAAATTGATGAGAACCATAAGTTGGAAATACGTGGAGTACCTTAATGGTGTAACTTTAATCAAGGGTCTGTATATTGTACAGGCCCAATACAACTGTATACAGTGGTGGTTTTAAAGAGCACAGTCAGAGTTTTGGCTGCTTATAAATGTGTAAAGTACTATTGTGTATATATATATATGTGTGTGTGTGTGTATACATGTATATGTGTGTGTGTATATACATGTATATGTGTGTGTGTGTATATATATGTATATGTGTGTGTGTGTATATATATATATATATATATATATATATAAAATCTGTCTATGATAGTACTTTACTCTTGATATTTGTCGGTTATTAAGTAGCCTTTTAGTATTCAAAGAGCAGCTATGGTATGTATTGTTTGGCACAGTGTTTCATTCTGGCTTTATTGTGCTTTACTCTTAATATTGTCAGTTAGTAAGTAGCCTTTAACATTCAAACAGCAGCTTACAGGTATATCGTTTTGCACAGTATTTAATCTGATTGTACTTGATTGGGTTATGTAAGGATGCAAATCCAATAACGTTCCTAGACACTTAGGCCTAGATTTAGAGTTCGGCGGTAGCCGTCAAAACCAGCGTTAGAGGCTCCTAACGCTGGTTTTGGGCGCCCGCTGGTATTTGGAGTCAGTGATTAAAGGGTCTAACGCTCACTTTTCAGCCGCGACTTTTCCATACCGCAGATCCCCCTACGCCATTTGCGTAGCCTATCTTTTCAATGGGATCTTTCTAACGCTGGTATTTAGAGTCGTTTCTGCAGTGAGCGTTAGAGCTCTAACGACAAGATTCCAGCCGCCTGAAAATAGCAGGAGTTAAGAGCTTTCTGGCTAACGCCGGTTTATAAAGCTCTTAACTACTGTACCCTAAAGTACACTAACACCCATAAACTACCTATGTACCCCTAAACCGAGGTCCCCCCACATCGCCGCCACTCGATTAAAATTTTTAACCCCTAATCTGCCGACCGCCACCTACGTTATACTTATGTACCCCTAATCTGCTGCCCCTAACACCGCCGACCCCTGTATTATATCTATTAACCCCTAACTTGCCCCCCACAACGTCGCCGCAAGCTACTTAAAATAATTAACCCCTAATCTTCCGACCGCAAATCGCCGCCACCTACGTTATCCCTATGTACCCCTAATCTGCTACCCCTAACATCGCCGACCCCTATGTTATATTTATTAACCCCTAATCTGCCCCCCACAACGTCGCCGACACCTACCTACACTTATTAACCCCTAATCTGCCGAGCGGACCTGAGCGCTACTATAATAAAGTTATTAACCCCTAATCCGCCTCACTAACCCTATCATAAATAGTATTAACCCCTAATCTGCCCTCCCTAACATCGCCGACACCTACCTTCAATTATTAACCCCTAATCTGCCGACCGGAGCTCACCGCTATTCTAATAAATGTATTAACCCCTAAAGCTAAGTCTAACCCTAACACTAACACCCCCCTAAGTTAAATATAATTTTTATCTAACGAAATAAATTAACTCTTATTAAATAAATAATTCCTATTTAAAGCTAAATACTTACCTGTAAAATACATCCTAATATAGCTACAATATAAATTATAATTATATTATAGCTATTTTAGGATTAATATTTATTTTACAGGCAACTTTGTAATTATTTTAACCAGGTACAATAGCTATTAAATAGTTAAGAACTATTTAATAGTTACCTAGTTAAAATAATTACAAATTTACCTGTAAAATAAATCCTAACCTAAGATATAATTAAACCTAACACTACCCTATCAATAAAATAATTAAATAAACTACCTACAATTACCTACAATTAACCTAACACTACACTATCAATAAATTAATTAAACACAATTGCTACAAATAAATAAAATTAAATAAACTATCTAAAGTACAAAAAATAAAAAAGAACTAAGTTACAGAAAATAATAAAATATTTACAAACATAAGAAAAATATTACAACAATTTTAAACTAATTACACCTACTCTAAGCCCCCTAATAAAATAACAAAGCCCCCCCAAAATAAAAAATTCCCTACCCTATTCTAAAATACAAATATTACAAGCTCTTTTACCTTACCAGCCCTGAACAGGGCCCTTTGCGGGGCATGCCCCAAGAATTTCAGCTCTTTTGCCTGTAAAAAAAAACATACTATACCCCCCCCCAACATTACAACCCACCACCCACATACCCCTAATCTAACCCAAACCCCCCTTAAATAAACCTAACACTACCCCCCTGATGATCTTCCTACCTTGTCTTCACCATGCCAGGTTCACCGATCCGTCCTGGCTCCAAGATCTTCATCCAACCCAAGCGGGGGCTAGACATCCACTGAAGAAGTCCAGAAGAGGGTCCAAAGTCTTCCTCCTATCCGGCAAGAAGAGGACATCCGGACCGGCAAACATCTTCTCCAAGCGGCATCTTCTATCTTCTTCCATCCGATGACGACCGGCTCCATCTTGAAGACCTCCAGCGCGGATCCATCCTCTTCTTCCGACGACTAGACGACGAATGACGGTTCCTTTAAGGGACGTCATCCAAGATGGCGTCCCTCGAATTCCGATTGGCTGATAGGATTCTATCAGCCAATCGGAATTAAGGTAGGAATTTTCTGATTGGCTGATGGAATCAGCCAATCAGAATATAGTTCAATCCGATTGGCTGATCCAATCAGCCAATCAGATTGAGCTCGCATTCTATTGGCTGTTCCGATCAGCCAATAGAATGCGAGCTCAATCTGATTGGCTGATTGGATCAGCCAATCGGATTGAACTATATTCTGATTGGCTGATTCCATCAGCCAATCAGAAAATTCCTACCTTAATTCCGATTGGCTGATAGAATCCTATCAGCCAATCGGAATTCGAGGGACGCCATCTTGGATGACGTCCCTTAAAGGAACCGTCATTCGTCGTCTAGTCGTCGGAAGAAGAGGATGGATCCGCGCTGGAGGTCTTCAAGATGGAGCCGGTCGTCATCGGATGGAAGAAGATAGAAGATGCCGCTTGGAGAAGATGTTTGCCGGTCCGGATGTCCTCTTCTTGCCGGATAGGAGGAAGACTTTGGACCCTCTTCTGGACTTCTTCAGTGGATGTCTAGCCCCCGCTTGGGTTGGATGAAGATCTTGGAGCCAGGACGGATCGGTGAACCTGGCATGGTGAAGACAAGGTAGGAAGATCATCAGGGGGGTAGTGTTAGGTTTATTTAAGGGGGGTTTGGGTTAGATTAGGGGTATGTGGGTGGTGGGTTGTAATGTTGGGGGGGGGGGTATAGTATGTTTTTTTTTACAGGCAAAAGAGCTGAAATTCTTGGGGCATGCCCCGCAAAGGGCCCTGTTCAGGGCTGGTAAGGTAAAAGAGCTTGTAATATTTGTATTTTAGAATAGGGTAGGGAATTTTTTATTTTGGGGGGCTTTGTTATTTTATTAGGGGGCTTAGAGTAGGTGTAATTAGTTTAAAATTGTTGTAATATTTTTCTTATGTTTGTAAATATTTTATTATTTTCTGTAACTTAGTTCTTTTTTATTTTTTGTACTTTAGATAGTTTATTTAATGTTATTTATTTGTAGCAATTGTGTTTAATTAATTTATTGATAGTGTAGTGTTAGGTTAATTGTAGGTAATTGTAGGTAGTTTATTTAATTATTTTATTGATAGGGTAGTGTTAGGTTTAATTATATCTTAGGTTAGGATTTATTTTACAGGTAAATTTGTAATTATTTTAACTAGGTAACTATTAAATAGTTCTTAACTATTTAATAGCTATTGTACCTGGTTAAAATAATTACAAAGTTGCCTGTAAAATAAATATTAATCCTAAAATAGCTATAATATAATTATAATTTATATTGTAGCTATATTAGGATTTATTTTACAGGTAAGTATTTAGCTTTAAATAGGAATTATTTATTTAATAAGAGTTAATTTATTTCGTTAGATAAAAATTATATTTAACTTAGGGGGGTGTTAGTGTTAGGGTTAGACTTAGCTTTAGGGGTTAATACATTTATTAGAATAGCGGTGAGCTCCGGTCGGCAGATTAGGGGTTAATAATTGAAGGTAGGTGTCGGCGATGTTAGGGAGGGCAGATTAGGGGTTAATACTATTTATGATAGGGTTAGTGAGGCGGATTAGGGGTTAATAACTTTATTATAGTAGCGCTCAGGTCCGCTCGGCAGATTAGGGGTTAATAAGTGTAGGTAGGTGTCGGCGACGTTGTGGGGGGCAGATTAGGGGTTAATAAATATAACATAGGGGTCGGCGATGTTAGGGCAGCAGATTAGGGGTACATAGGGATAACGTAGGTGGCGGCGGTTTACGGAGCGGCAGATTAGGGGTTAAAAGTGTAATGCAGGGGTCAGCGATAGCGGGGGCGGCAGATTAGGGGTTAATAAGTGTAAGGTTAGGGGTGTTTAGACTCGGGGTACATGTTAGGGTGTTAGGTGCAGACTTAGGAGGTGTTTCCCCATAGGAAACAATGGGGCTGCGTTAGGAGCTGAACGCTGCTTTTTTGCAGGTGTTAGGTTTTTTTTCAGCTCAAACAGCCCCATTGTTTCCTATGGGAGAATCGTGCACGAGCACGTTTTTGATGCCGGCCGCGTCCGTAAGCAACTCTGGTATCGAGAGTTGCATTTGCGGTAAAAATGCTCTACGCTCCTTTTTTGGAGCCTAACGCAGCATTTGTTTGAACTCTCGATACCAGAGTTAAATTTATGGTGCGGCCAGAAAAAAACCCGCGGAGCGTTAACAGCCCTTTTACCGCCGAACTCTAAATCTAGGCCTTAGTCTTATGTTGGTATAATAAATATTTTTACAAACAACCCTTCTTTAACTGGAATATAGTGCACAGAATATTAATAGAAGGGAACCTCTTGTTTGTTAGCTCAGAAAGGGTATATACGAGGATTTGTAGTTTTATTAGTTTCTTCTATCGTTAAGTCTGTAGCACTCAAATAATCTTAGCTGAGCCTTAATTACGGCTCGTGACAATTGTCTCTTATTTATGTGCTTTAAACATCAGTTTAATGTATTCACTGTAGCAATAGCGTAATGATTCTTCCAACCCACAATGGTATGTTTAGTTGCTATAATGGTACATATATTATCTACAATCCCCTCTCTCTGGTATCTTGTAATTGTAATATTGAGGATAATCGCCTCTTAATAACTGCCAGCTATTTTCTTGCTAGCTCTGAGCAGACGGATAGACATCGCCGCAACTCAACCCGATCGAGTACGATCGGGTTGATTGATACCTCCCCTGCTGGCCGTGAATCTGCAGGGGGCGGCGTTGCACAAGCAGCTCACAAGAGCTGCTGGTGTAATGCTGAATACGGAGAGCGTATTTGATAAATATCTTTGATAAATATCCCCCTTTGTCAGTTCTAAATAAAACATTGATATTGACTCCTAATAAATTATACTATTTTAACAGTAATTAATAACATTTTGGCTCTTTGACACATAAAAACATAAACTTTGGTGGCAGATAAGAAACACAAGGTCTGTTGAGTGTTAACATATGTCTTTCTGAAGTGTAAGCTTTCTTAGCTTTATGCCAATCACAGGCATTCTTGTATTCCCTTATAATCTTTACCTTTACCAACTCTATTAGAATTCTGTTCCTTGAATCAATAACCCTTTCTGTAAAGAAGTGCTTCAACTTCAGATGACCCTCTCTCTATTCTGGTGTTGCTCTTCTTCTAAAGGATAACAAATCTTTAATCCTCAGTTTTATTAAAGGGATAGTAAACTCCAAATGAAATTTTCAGGATTCAGATAGGGCATGTAATTTTAAACCACGTTCTAATTTACTTGTATCATCAAATTTGCTTTTGTTCTCTTGGTATTCTTAGTTGAAAGCTAAACCTAGGAGGCGCATATGCTGATTTCTAAGCCCTTGAAGGCCGCCTCTTATATGAATGCATTTTACAGTTTTTCACAGTTAGAGGGTGCTAGTTCATGTGTGCCTTATAGATTAGATTGTGCTCACGCACGTGGAGTTATTTATGAGTCAGCACTAATTGCGTGAAATCCAAGTCTGTCAAAAGATCTGAGATAAGGAGGCAGTCTGCAGAAGCTTAGATACAAGGTAATTGCAGAGGTACAAAGTATAGTAATATAACAGTGTTGGTTATGCAAAACTCGGGAATGGTAAATAAACGGATTTTCTATCTTTTAAATTAATAACATTTTTGGTGTTTTCTATCCCTTTAAATCCCCAAAGTTTTCCTTCATGATTGAGAGAGAGAGCATACATTTGAGCAACTTCCCAATTTACTTATATTATCTCATTTGCTTCATTCTATTGTTATCCTTTGTTGAAGGAGCAACAATGCTCTACTGGGAGATGAACACATTGGGTTAGCCAATGACAAGAGTCATATGTGTGCAGCCACCAATGATCAGCTAGCTCCCTGTAGTGTATTGCTGCTCCTGAGTTTACCCAGGTTTCAACAAAAGATACTGAGAGAATTAAGCAAATTATATAATATAAGTAAATAGGAAAGCTGTTTAAAACTGCACGTGTGATGTGAATCACAAAAGCCCATGGGGCCAATTTATCAAACTGCAATCGGACATGATACGATGTAGTTCTTGTGAACTGCTTGTGCAATGCCTCCCCCTGCAGATTCACGGACAATCGGCCGCTAGCAGGAGGTGTCAATCAACCCGATCGTATTCGATAGGGTTGATTTCTGTCCGCGGCCTCAGAGCAGGCGGACCAGTTATGGAGCAGCGGTCTTTAGACCGCTGCTTCATAACTGCTGTTTCCGGCGAGTCTGAAGGCTTGCGCGGAAACAGGGGCATCAAGCTCCATACAGAGCTTGATAAATCGGCCCCCATGTATCCATTTTGCAGCACTCCTCTGAGGTAAGCTTCAGAGACATAGGCCTCTAGTTATCAATCTCCGTACGTACCTGCCTTCGCCGGCCCCAATACGCTCGCCTAAGCTCGCCTCACATCGCCGCCGAGGACTTGAATACGATCGCCAAAGTTATCAATAAATCTGTCAAAAGCCGTGCACCAAGTACGGGGCGATGAGCAGCGGACTGTGATAGTTATCACTCATCCGATCTCGCTGCTCTTCGGCTTTTCTACAGCTTTATTGATAAGCTGTCACTAAGCACCCGCACTATACTATACTGTTCTACCCCCTATACCGCCGCCCCCGCAACTAAATAAAGTTATTAACCCCTAAACCGCCTCTCCTAGACCCCGCCGCAACTATAAAAAAATATATTAACCCCTAAACCGCCGCTCCCGGACCCCGCCGCAATATAATAAATGTATTAACCCCTAAACCACCTCTCCCAGACCCCTCCGCCACCTACATAATACCTATTAACCCCTATCCTGCCCCCCCTATACTGCCGCCACCTATAATAAATTTATTAAACCCTATCCTGCCGATCCCGTACCCCGCCGCAACTAAATAAATTGTTTAACCCCTAAACCGCCTCTCCCGGACCCCGCCGCCACCTATATTAAACTTATTAACCCCTAATCTGCCCCCCCTACACCGTCGCCACCTATAATAAATTTATTAACCCCTATCCTGCCGATCCCGTACCCCGCCGCAACTAAATAAATTGTTTAACCCCTAAACCGCCGCTCCCGGACCCCGCCGCCACCTATATTAAACTTATTAACCCCTAACCTGTCCCCCCCTACTCCGTCGCCCCTATAATAAATTTATTAACCCCTATCCTGCCCCCCCTATACCAAACTAATTAACCCCTAAACCTAAGTCTAACACTAACCCTAACACCCCCCTAACTTAAATATTATTTTAATAAATCTAAATAAAAATTACTCTTATTAAAGGGACACTGAACCCAATTTTTTCTTTTGTGTTTGAGATAGAGCATGAAATTTTAAGCAACTTTCTAATTTACTCCTATTATCAAATGTTTTTTATTCTCTTGGTATCTTTATTTGAAATGCAAGAATGTAAGTTTAGATGCCGGCCAATTTTTGGTGAACAACCTAGGTTGTCCTTGCTGATTGGTGGATAAATTCATCCACCAATCAAAAACTGCTGTCCAGAGTTCTGAATCAAGAAAAAAGCATAGATGCCTTCTTTTTTATATAAAGATAGCAAGAGAACGAAGAAACATTGATAATAGGAGTAAATTAGAAAGTTGCTTAAAATTGCATGCTCTATCTGAATCACGAAAGAACATTTTTGGGTTCAGTGTCCCTTTAACTAAATTAATCCTATTTAAAACTAAATACTTACCTATAAAATAAACCCTAATATAGCTACAATATAACTAATAATTATATTGTAGCTATTTTAGGATTTATTTATATTTTACAGGCAAATTTAAATTTATTTTAACTAGGTACAATAGCTATTAAATAGTTATTAACTATTTAATAGCTACCTAGATAAAATAAAGACACATTTACCTGTAAAATAAAAACTAACCTAAGTTACAGTTACACCTAACACTACACTATCATTAAATAAATTATTCCTATTTAAAACTAAATACTTACCTGTAAAATAAACCCTAAGATAGCTACAATGTAATTAATAATTACATTGTAGCTATTTTTTGATTTATATTTATTTTACAGGTAACTTTGTATTTATTTTAACTAGGTACAATAGTTATTAAATAGTTATTAACTATTTAATAACTACCTAGCTAAAAGAAATACAAAATTACCTGTAAAATAAATCCTAACCTAAGTTACAATTAAACCTAACACTACACTATCATTAAATTAATTAAATAAATTACTAGCCAATACCTACAATTAAATAAAATTAAATAAACTAAACTAAATTACAAAAACAAGCAAACACTAAATTACAGAAAATAAAAAAATATTACAAGAATGTTAAACTAATTACACCTAATCTAAGCTCCCCTAATAAAATAAAAAAAAACAAAATAATAAAAGTCCATACCCTATTCTACATTACAAAGTAATCAGCTCTTTTACCAGCCCTTAAAATGGCTTTTTGCGGGGCATGCCCCAAAGTAATCAGCTCTTTTGCCTGTAAAAAAAAATACAACCCCCCCCAACATTAAAACCCACCACCCACATACCCCTACTCTAACCCACCCAAACCCCCCTTAAATAAACCTAACACTACCCCCCTGAAGATCTCCCTACCTTGAGTCATGTTCACCCAGCCGGGCCAAAGTCATCATCCAAGGGGCGCTGAAGAAGTCTTCCATCCGATAGAAGTCATCATCCAAGAGCCATCTTCAAACGAGCCGACACGGAGCCATCCTCTTCAACCGACGACTACCCGACGAATGAATATTCCTTTAAGTGACGTCATCCAAGATGGCGTCCCTCGAATTCCGATTGGCTGATAGGATTCTATCAGCCAATCGGAATTAAGGTAGGAAAAATCTGATTGGCTGATTCAATCGGCCAATCAGATTCAAGTTCAATCCGATTGGCTGATCCAATCAGCCAATCAGATTGAGCTTGCATTCTATTGGCTGTTCCGATCAGCCAATAGAATGCAAGCTCAATCAGATTTTTCCTACCTTAATTCCGATTGGCTGATAGAATCCTATCAGCCAATCGGAATTCGAGGGACGCCATCTTGGATAACGTCACTTAAAGGAATATTCATTCATCGGGTAGTCGTCGGTTGAAGAGGATGGCTCCGCGTCGGCTCATTTGAAGATGGCTCCGCTCTGCTCGGATGGATGAAGATTGAAGACACCGCCTGGAAGAAGACTTCTATCGGATGGAAGACCTCTTCAGCGCCCCTTGGATGATGACTTCTATCAGATGGAAGACTTCTTCAGCGCCCCTTGGATGATGACTTCTATCGGATGGAAGACATCTTCAGCGCCCCTTGGATGATGACTTCGGCCCGGCTGGGTGAACACGACTCAAGGTAGGGAGATCTTCAGGGGGGTAGTGTTAGGTTTATTTAAGGGGGGTTTGGGTGGGTTAGAGTAGGGGTATGTGGGTAGTGGGTTTTAATGTTGGGGGGGGTTGCCCCGCAAAAAACCCTTTTAAGGGCTGGTAAAAGAGCTGATTACTTTGTAATGTAGAATAGGGTAGGGACTTTTATTATTTTGGTTTTTTTTTATTTTCTTAGGGGGCTTAGATTAGGTGTAATTAGTTTAACATTCTTGTAATATTTTTTTATTTTCTGTAATTTAGTGTTTGTTTTTGTAATTTAGTTTAGTTTATTTAATTGTATTTAATTGTAGGTATTGGCTAGTAATTTATTTAATTAATTTAATGATAGTGTAGTGTTAGGTTTAATTGTAACTTAGGTTAGGATTTATTTTACAGGTAATTTTGTATTTCTTTTAGCTAGGTAGTTATTAAATAGTTAATAACTATTTAATAACTATTATACCTAGTTAAAATAAATACAAAGTTACCTGTAAAATAAATATAAATCAAAAAATAGCTACAATGTAATTATTAATTACATTGTAGCTATCTTAGGGTTTATTTTACAGGTAAGTATTTAGTTTTAAATAGGAATAATTTATTTAATGATAGTGTAGTGTTAGGTGTAATTGTAACTTAGGTTAGTTTTTATTTTACAGGTAAATTTGTCTTTATTTTATCTAGGTAGCTATTAAATAGTTAATAACTATTTAATAGCTATTGTACCTAGTTAAAATAAATTTAAATTTGCCTGTAAAATATAAATAAATCCTAAAATAGCTACAATATAATTATTAGTTATATTGTAGCTATATTAGGGTTTATTTTATAGGTAAGTATTTAGTTTTAAATAGGATTAATTTAGTTAATAAGAGTAATTTTTATTTAGATTTATTAAAATAATATTTAAGTTAGGGGGGGTGTTAGGGTTAGTGTTAGACTTAGATTTAGGGGTTAATTAGTTTAATATAGATCACGGCGGTATAGGGGGGGCAGGATAGGGGTTAATACATTTATTATAGGTCGCGACGGTGTAGGGGGGGCAGATTAGGGGTTAATAAGTTTAATATAGTTGGCGGCGGGGTCCGGGAGCGGTGGTTTAGGGGTTAACATATTTATTATAGTTGCGGCGGGGTCTGGGAGCGCGGTTTAGGGGGTAATAACTTTTTTTAGTTGTGGCGGTGTAGGGGGGGCAGATTAGGGGTGTTTAGACTCGGGGTACATGTTACGGTGTTAGGTGCAGACGTTTCCCATAGGAATCAATGGGATGTCGGGCAGCAGCGAACATGAGCTTTCGCTATGGTCAGACTCCCATTGATTCCTATAAGACCCGCCACCTCCAGGGCGGCGGATTGAAAACCAGGTATGCTGGGCCGGAAAAGTGCCGAGCGTACCTGCTAGTCATTTGATAACTAGCAAAAGTAGTCAGATTGTGTCGAACTTGCATTCGGAACATCTGGAGTGACGTAAGAATCGATCTGTGTCAGACTGAGTCCGGCGGATCGTAGCTTACGTCACAAAATTCTACTTTTGCCGGTGTGTAGGGCTTGATAACTTAGGTGAATCAGCCTTGCCACAAATACGCTGCGGAATTCCAGCGTATTTGTGGTTGACGGCTTGATAACTAGAGGCCAAAATGTCAACATCTTAACTTCCTAAATATGTTTTAAGGGGTTCATGTAAAAAAAAAAAAAAAAAATTGTTCAAACATTTCCTATACGGAGTGTGGATATTTTTGTGACCTTTTTCTTAAAGAGACATGAAACTCCAAAAAAATCTTTCATGATTCAGATAGAGAATACAATTTTAAACAACTTTCCAATTTATTTTTATTATCTAATTTGCTTCAGTCTCTTGGTTATCTTTCTTGAAGAAGCAGCAATGCACTACTGGGACCTAGCTGAATGCATTGGGTCGGCCAATAGCATGAGGCAGCCACCAATCAGCAGCTCCTGCGTATATCTAGGTATCCTTTTCAACAATGGATACCACAAAAATATAACAAATTAGATAATAGAAGTAAATTGAAAAGTTGTTTTAATATCACATGCTCTATCTGAATCATGAAAAAAAATGTTTGGGTTTCATGTTCCTTTAAATAAATTTGACTTTATTACTGATGCTAAACAAATTTAACTTTTGTTACAGTCCATTTACAATCTTAAGAAAGTGTGTCGTCAAGGTCAGGATGATCGATCTCCCTTACTATCCCCAGAGGAAGTAGTAGACAGAATATTTCAACTGGTGGATGAGAATGGAGATGGTAAGTAGTCAAATTATTAAATATTTATTTTAACCTGTAAGTGTTATCATGCACGACCTACCAATTAGAAACATAACTATATTTCCATCTGATCTGTGTATTTCATTTTATTTTGGTAAATTTGGTGCACAATTAAAGTGAAGGTAAAGTTTTATAGTTTGCAACATATGAATGCATTTGTTATGCTTACCCTAACGCAATCGCTAACTTTTTTTTTCAAATTTTATTTTTAATGTTGAAGATATCTATATTGATATCTCCCTCCCAGAGATTAAATGCCTGTTTTCTTGTATGTTGACGTATAGAGCGGTCCCACCCGCTTTCGACGTCAGCTCAGAGCGAGTTCACAAGGTTTTGTGAACTAGTGCATGCACCAATTGCCGATTTTAATGTATTATGCGCAAGCGTGATTCTGGTTCTTATGGGGATTCCTAAAGTAGGCGGGTGACGTGTACTGACAGCCGCCTAACGGCCAGAATTTCAGTTGGCTGATACAGAAACTTGATCAGCAGGAAAACAAAAACAAAAAAAACGGGTTGCATTAGTGTACGCTCGAAAATTTATAAATATTGTATATAACTTTCTTATTACATCGATTGATGACAATTAATGAATGAAAGTCCTAATTTATTTAGTTGATTTATGATATCCTGGATTGTGATAATGGTAACTTAACCTTCACTTTAATCACGTTTAGAACTTTAATCTATCTGTTTACTAAAATGTTTGTATTTCACACCATTTATAACAATAACTGACCTCTCAGATTTTGGTGAATAAAGCTGAAGTGGAACAGCATATTTTATGCAAGATAAATGTATCTTCACAAAATGTATTAGAATAATAATTAGAAAATATTCTACGTTTTTAAAAGTATATCAGAATCTCCATATTAAAAGTTATAGCAAGAAATTATTTTATTTTTTATAAGCAAGCTTTTGGTAAAATTTTGGTTGTACAAAACAGTGGAAATAAATGCACAAGGTACAGTTAGAGAAAGCTATTGCAAATCGTAATAACAGATTAAAGTAACAGGCCAGGTGTCAGCGCCTGGCAAATCTGAAAAACTTCAAATTAAAGCTGCCCATGGGCAGACTCATGTATCCTAGGGGCCGATTTATCATTGTGCGGACAGACATGATCCACCGCAAATCATGTCCACCGCACATGGATAAATGCGACAGCATACGCTGTCTGCATTTGTCATTGCACTAGCATTTCTCGTGAAATGCTTGTGCAATACTGCCCCCTGCACATTTGCGGCCAATCGGCCGCTAGCAGGGGGTGTCAATCATTCCGATCGTGTCTGATTGGGATGATTGCTGTCCTCTATCTCAGAGGTGGCGGACGAGTTAAGGAGCAGCGGTCTTAAGACAGCTGCTTCTTTACTTCAGTTTCAGAGGAACCTGAAACTATGGGGGGGGGGGGGTATATTGCAGCATCCGCTGTATGATAAATCTACCCCCTAGAGTCTAGATTTACATGTATGCCAAGTCTCAAATTAAGCTTGTCTCTTACATTTTTCATTATTGTATAAGTAATTAAATTGGGCGAGATTACATATGTGGCGTCGCATTTAGTCGGGTATTGCTATCACATATATGGCGCCGCATGTAAATGCGGCACGTATATTTCACTTGTCGCCCGCAAATGTTACTCCCATAAGCTAAATCGGTATCACATATTCAGCGCAAGGATTTACGCTGTGAAAATGGAGCAATTTTACTCAATTTTCACCTCGCCACACATAGGAACCGTAACTCCCGTAACTGCCTGAAAATATTAACAAACACCTAACACATGCGCAATATCTACCTGTCAACCGCCAACCCCCACCGCAATAACTAATAACCCCTAATCCGCCAACCCCCACATCGCAATCTACCTAATAAAACTATTAACCCCTAACCCTCCATTCACCCACATCGTAATCTAACTAATAAATGTATTAACCCCTAATGTTCAAATCAGCCAATAGGATTTCAGTAGCTCTCACCCTATTGACTGATTTGAATTTGAAGATTCAAATCAGCCAATAGGAATCCAAGTGAAGCCATATTTAAACACGTACTTTGCATTCAATCCTCAGAGTGTGGCGGTGATCGTACGAAGAGGATACTCCACGCTCCATGGCTCCGCGGTCCAAGGTCTTCAGTTCCGTGGTCATCTCCGCTCTGCGCCGGCTTTGTCCGGGATGAAGATGGATGAAGATGGAAGATGTTGCCGGCTGCAAGAAGACTTCACCGCCGCCTGGAAGAGGACCTTCTCCGCCGGACTTCAGGAATGGTGAGTACCTATTTGGGTCTTAGAGTTAGGATTTCAATGGCAGTAAAAGAGCTGAATGCCATTTTAAGGGCAATGCCCAAACAAATGCCCCTTTAGGGGCAATGGGTAGTTTAGCATTATTTAGTGCTAGTTTTTTTTATTTTGGGGGGTTTGGTGTGTGGGGGGTTTTACTGTTAGAGGGGGGACTTAGTATTTTTTAAGGTAAAAGAGCTTTTTAACTTAGGGCAATACCCTATAAAAGGCCCTTTTACGGTCTATTGGTAGTTTAGTTTAGGGGGTGTTTTTAATTTGGGGGGGCTTTTTTATTTTCATAGGGTTTAGGTTTAATATTTTTATTTTTGTTAATTTGGTTTATTTTATGTAATGTTAGACTTTTTTATTTTTTGTAATTTTAGATTAATTTAAACTTAGGCCTAGATTTAGAGTTGGGCGGTAGCCATCAAAACCAGCGTTAGAGGCTCCTAATGCTGGTTTTTACCGCCCTGGAGTCAGTCAGGAAAGGGTCTAACGCTCACTTTCAAGCCGCGACTTTTCCATACCGCAGATCCCCCTACGTCATTTGCGTATCCTATCTTTTCAATGGGATCTTCCTAACGCCGGTATTTAGAGTCTTGGCTGAAGTGAGCGTTAGAAATCTAACGACAAAACTCCGGCCGCAAAAAAAAAGTCAGTGGGCTAACGCCGGTTTATAAAGCTCTTAACTACTGTACTCTAAAGTACACTAACACCCATAAACTACCTATGTACCCCTAAACCGAGGTCCCCCCACATCGCCGCCACTCTATTAAATTTTTTAACCCCTAATCTGCCGTCCGCACGCCGCCGCAAGATGATCGGAACAGCCAATAGAATGCAAGCTCAATCTGATTGGCTGATCCAATCAGCCAATCGGATTGAACTTGAATCTGATTGGCTGATTCCATCAGCCAATCAGAATTTTCCTACCTTAATTCCGATTGGCTGATAGAACCCTATCAGCCAATCAGAATTCGAGGGACGCCATCTTGGATGACGTCCCTTAAAGGAACCTTCATTCTTCATTTGGACGTCGGAAGAAGAGGATGAATCCGCGTTGGAGGTCTTCAAGATGGAGCCGTTCGTCATCGGATGAAGATAGAAGATGCCGCTTGGGTCAAGATGGTTGCCGGTCCAGATCTCCTCTTCTTCCCGGATAGGATGAAGACTTTGGAGCCTCTTCTGGACCTCTTCAGCCGCCACTTGATAGAAGACTTCAGCCGGATTATGGATCGCCAGCCCCCGCTTGGGCTTGGATGAAGACTTCGGAGGATGGATCGGTGAACCTGGTATGGTGAAGATAAGGTAGGAAGATCTTCAGGGGCTTAGTGTTAGGTTTATTTAAGGGGGGTTTGGGTTAGATTAGGGGTATGTGGGTGGTGGGTTGTAATGTTGGGGGGGGGTATTGTATGTTTTTTTTACAGGCAAAAGAGCTGAATTATTTGGGGCATGCCCCGCAAATGGCCCTTTTCAGGGCTGGTAAGGTAAAAGAGCTTTGAACTTTTTTAATTTAGAATAGGGTAGGGCATTTTTTTATTTTGGGGGTCTTTGTTATTTTATTAGGGGGCTTAGAGTAGGTGTAATTAGTTTAAAATTGTTGTAATATTTTTATTTTTTGTACTTTAGTTAGTTTATTTAATTGTAGGTAATTGTAGGTATTTTATTTAATTAATTTATTGATAGTGTAGTGTTAGGTTTAATTGTAACTTAGGTTAGGATTTATTTTACAGGTAATTTTGTAATTATTTTAACTATTTTAGCTATTAAATAGTTCTTAACTATTTAATAGCTATTGTACCTGGTTAAAATAAATACAAAGTTGCCTGTAAAATAAATATTAATCCTAAAATAGCTACAATATAATTATTCGTTATATTGTAGCTATATTAGGGTTTATTTTACAGGTAAGTATTTATCTTTAAATAGGAATAATTTATTTAATAAGAGTTAATTTATTTCGTTAGATTTAAATTATATTTAACTTAGGGGGGTGTTAGTGTTAGGGTTAGACTTAGCTTTAGGGGTTAATCCATTTATTATAGTAGCGGCGAGATCCGGTCGGCAGATTAGGGGTTAATAATTGAAGTTAGGTGTCGGCGATGTTAGGGAGGGCAGATTAGGGGTTAATACTATTTCTTATAGGGTTAGCGGTGAGATGCGGTCGGCAGATTAGGGGTTAATTATTGTAGGTAGCTGGTGGCGACGTTGTGGGGGGCAAATTAGGGGTTAATAAATATAATATAGGGGTCGGCGGTGTTAGGGGCAGCAGATTAGGGGTACATAGGGATAATGTAGGTGGCGGCGGTGTACGGAGCGGCAGATTAGGGGTTAAAAATAATATGCAGGGGTCAGCGATAGCGGGGTCGGCAGATTAGGGGTTAATAAGTGTAAGGTTAGGGGGGTTTAGACTCGGGGTACATGTTAGGGTGTTAGGTGCAGACGTAGGAAGTGTTTCCCCATAGGAAACAATGGGGCCGCGTTAGGAGCTGAACGCTGCTTTTTTGCAGGTGTTAGTTTTTTTTTCAGCTCAAACAGCCCCATTGTTTCCTATGGGGGAATCGTGCACGAGCACGTTTTTGAAGCTGGCCGCGTCCGTAAGCACCGCTGGTATTGAGAGTTGCAGTTGCGGTAAATATGCTCTACGCTCCTTTTTTGGAGCCTAACGCAGCCCTTCTGTGAAAAGGTGCGGCCAGAAAAAAGCATGCGTAGCTAACGCACCCCTTTGGCCGCAAAACTCTAAATCTAGGCGTTAGTTTTTTTATTTTTAAAGTAATGTTAGGTTTTTTTATTTTAAATGTAACTTAGATTTTTTTTAATTTAGGTAATTGGGATTAATTTAGGGGGTGAAAGGTAAGGGGGCTTAGTAATTTAATTAGGTTGTGGGAGTTTGGCGGTTTAGAGGTTAATAGATTTATTAGGTTAATTGCGATGTGGGTTAGTGGCGGATTAGGGGTTAATAGTTTAATTAGGTTAATTGCAGGGCCGGATTGGGCCACTGGGATACTGGGAAAAATCCCGGTGGTCTGGGTCGTCAGGCCAGGGGTGGGCTGGATCGTCAGTAGGGATGGGCGAATGTGTACATTTCTGAATTCGAATGTTAGAACGAATGTTATTACCGAAATTCGAATTATAAATCCGAATGTTGATAAGAACGAATATTCTTAAAAATTCTATAATCGAATGCTATTTACAGTTTTCAAATGTCACTTTCAAATTCGAATGTTTATAATTATATTGAATGTCCACATTCAAAATTTCGAATTTAACATTCTATTTAACAAATACTAGTCAGAAGTTCAATAGTTCATGTGGTAGGGCAGGAATCTAGTAAATTGATACATAATTGATACAAATATATCATTTTGAATGTTTCTATATAGAATATTGCATAATTCGAATATTAGATTTGAAGAAAGTATTAGAAATACTATTACAAATATAAATTCGAATTTTTCAAAACTAATATTTTCGAATGTAATCGTAAAATTCGAAACCGAACATTCGAAAATCGAATGTTAGAATGTTATGTAAACATTCGAAATTTGATTTGAACGAACAAATGTGTTAAAATTCGTTTAATTTTTCGAATGTTGCGAAACATTCGCTCATCCCTAGTCGTCAGGCCAGGGGTGGGCCGGGCCGCCAGCTGTATAGTGTGGAGAGCAGCAGTCAGAGCAGGTAAGGGAGAGGAGCGGCCGCCCTGCTTTTTAAACAGACACTCAGAACCACACACACACGCACACCTTACCTGGCCCCCCTGCCCCTGAACCAATCATTATGATCATCAAATAATGTGTGCAGTATATATACACATGCGGTAGTGCACTGAGACAAACTACCATAGTGTGTGTGTGTGCACTGCAGTGACTGTACGTACATAATTGCCATGCAGCCAGCAGCTACAGCGTGCAGAGGGCTGTTACAACAATCTGTTCTGCTGCAGGAAGCTGGTGGGTGGAGCGGGATTGTGAGGGGTTCCTGGAGGCCGCTGTCAGTAACGGTTCATCACTGTCCCACTGTAAATCTGTCTGTCAGCAGCTAATAGTTTGGAATGCAGTTCAGCTGCTGTTTACAGTCATCATGGCTAGCTAAAAACATTGAAGGAAAGGAGCAGTAAATCTAAGCTGACAGCAGTACTATCAGTTCTGCGTGTCATCTCCCTCCCTTTCCATTTTTCACTACACGGAGCACACTTCACTTGCCTGTCAAAAGGTAAAAATAAATTTATGTGGCAGTGGGGAGAGGATTTACAGAGTTCACCTCTGAGGCTTTTATTTCAATAGAAGGTATTGGTGTTAAGGAGGGAGCAAGTATACCAGTGCCTTTACTACATGATTCTATTAAAAAGGACTTTCTACTATTACTTTCCTTAAGTTTGTTTTACTATGAATTTCTGTGCCTATTTCATTTAATTTAGGATTCAAAAGGATATCTGTAAGCCAATATATTGTTGCCTTGCTCTATGTGAGCAAGTGACCTAGTGTTTCATACCATTGTTTTAGAAGGGTAGTCACAGTTTTATACACTCTGATATACTATAAATTAATAAACTGATGTTCTAATTTTTGATATTTAATTTCTATAGCTCTTCATTAAATGGTCAGAATGATATTATAAATTCAGGTAATCCTGAGGATATTACTGTTATCTTATTTTTATATACCTGCTTTTATGATGAGACCACATAGAGAAATTTTGATCTTGCTCCCTGTGGTCTACAAAGTTTTCTCATATTATTTTTTATTTTATATACATGTTCCTTGTTCAGAGGAGAATTGCCTGGTATTTCGGGGCTGGACTGACCTTACTTGGCGGGATCAGACTGATATACTTCAGGAAAGTTTTCTTCTGTGAAAAGCACACTGGTCTAAAAGAGGCTGCTTCCGGGTGGTAAATCGCCATAGAACAAGCCACTGAGCTGTTGTTCGTTCCTGGT
This sequence comes from Bombina bombina, assembly GCF_027579735.1. Taxonomy (NCBI): domain Eukaryota; kingdom Metazoa; phylum Chordata; class Amphibia; order Anura; family Bombinatoridae; genus Bombina; species Bombina bombina. Next base: position 428,364,093 of record NC_069501.1, on the reverse strand, counting down.
AGAGCGCTTCTCTCTTTGTATGCAAATTATTATGACCCTGGGGAAGTCTCCCTATGGGTGATGGGGGAAACCAGACGTGGACTCCTTGCCCAGTGTGCTTAGAGAAATGTGGCTGCACCTCACTGACGAGGCCCATAGGAGGCCGAAACGATCGTCTGGGGTTGTCATGTTCCTTGTTCAGAGGAGAATTGCCTGGTATTTCGGGGCTGGACTGACCTTACTTGGCGGGATCAGACTGATATACTTCAGGAAAGTTTTCTTCTGTGAAAAGCACACTGGTCTAAAAGAGGCTGCTTCCGGGTGGTAAATCGCCATAGAACAAGCCACTGAGCTGTTGTTCGTTCCTGGTAGAGCGCTTCTCTCTTTGTATGCAAATTATTATGACCCTGGGGAAGTCTCCCTATGGGTGATGGGGGAAACCAGACGTGGACTCCTTGCCCAGTGTGCTTAGAGAAATGTGGCTGCACCTCACTGACGAGGCCCATAGGAGGCCGAAACGATCGTCTGGGGTTGTCATGTTCCTTGTTCAGAGGAGAATTGCCTGGTATTTCGGGGCTGGACTGACCTTACTTGGCGGGATCAGACTGATATACTTCAGGAAAGTTTTCTTCTGTGAAAAGCACACTGGTCTAAAAGAGGCTGCTTCCGGGTGGTAAATCGCCATAGAACAAGCCACTGAGCTGTTGTTCGTTCCTGGTAGAGCGCTTCTCTCTTTGTATGCAAATTATTATGACCCTGGGGAAGTCTCCCTATGGGTAATGGGGGAAACCAGACGTGGACTCCTTGCCCAGTGTGCTTAGAGAAATGTGGCTGCACCTCACTGACGAGGCCCATAGGAGGCCGAAACGATCGTCTGGGGTTGTCATGTTCCTTGTTCAGAGGAGAATTGCCTGGTATTTCGGGGCTGGACTGACCTTACTTGGCGGGATCAGACTGATATACTTCAGGAAAGTTTTCTTCTGTGAAAAGCACACTGGTCTAAAAGAGGCTGCTTCCGGGTGGTAAATCGCCATAGAACAAGCCACTGAGCTGTTGTTCGTTCCTGGTAGAGCGCTTCTCTCTTTGTATGCAAATTATTATGACCCTGGGGAAGTCTCCCTATGGGTGATGGGGGAAACCAGACGTGGACTCCTTGCCCAGTGTGCTTAGAGAAATGTGGCTGCACCTCACTGACGAGGCCCATAGGAGGCCGAAACGATCGTCTGGGGTTGTCATGTTCCTTGTTCAGAGGAGAATTGCCTGGTATTTCGGGGCTGGACTGACCTTACTTGGCGGGATCAGACTGATATACTTCAGGAAAGTTTTCTTCTGTGAAAAGCACACTGGTCTAAAAGAGGCTGCTTCCGGGTGGTAAATCGCCATAGAACAAGCCACTGAGCTGTTGTTCGTTCCTGGTAGAGCGCTTCTCTCTTTGTATGCAAATTATTATGACCCTGGGGAAGTCTCCCTATGGGTGATGGGGGAAACCAGACGTGGACTCCTTGCCCAGTGTGCTTAGAGAAATGTGGCTGCACCTCACTGACGAGGCCCATAGGAGGCCGAAACGATCGTCTGGGGTTGTCATGTTCCTTGTTCAGAGGAGAATTGCCTGGTATTTCGGGGCTGGACTGACCTTACTTGGCGGGATCAGACTGATATACTTCAGGAAAGTTTTCTTCTGTGAAAAGCACACTGGTCTAAAAGAGGCTGCTTCCGGGTGGTAAATCGCCATAGAACAAGCCACTGAGCTGTTGTTCGTTCCTGGTAGAGCGCTTCTCTCTTTGTATGCAAATTATTATGACCCTGGGGAAGTCTCCCTATGGGTGATGGGGGAAACCAGACGTGGACTCCTTGCCCAGTGTGCTTAGAGAAATGTGGCTGCACCTCACTGACGAGGCCCATAGGAGGCCGAAACGATCGTCTGGGGTTGTCATGTTCCTTGTTCAGAGGAGAATTGCCTGGTATTTCGGGGCTGGACTGACCTTACTTGGCGGGATCAGACTGATATACTTCAGGAAAGTTTTCTTCTGTGAAAAGCACACTGGTCTAAAAGAGGCTGCTTCCGGGTGGTAAATCGCCATAGAACAAGCCACTGAGCTGTTGTTCGTTCCTGGTAGAGCGCTTCTCTCTTTGTATGCAAATTATTATGACCCTGGGGAAGTCTCCCTATGGGTGATGGGGGAAACCAGACGTGGACTCCTTGCCCAGTGTGCTTAGAGAAATGTGGCTGCACCTCACTGACGAGGCCCATAGGAGGCCGAAACGATCGTCTGGGGTTGTCATGTTCCTTGTTCAGAGGAGAATTGCCTGGTATTTCGGGGCTGGACTGACCTTACTTGGCGGGATCAGACTGATATACTTCAGGAAAGTTTTCTTCTGTGAAAAGCACACTGGTCTAAAAGAGGCTGCTTCCGGGTGGTAAATCGCCATAGAACAAGCCACTGAGCTGTTGTTCGTTCCTGGTAGAGCGCTTCTCTCTTTGTATGCAAATTATTATGACCCTGGGGAAGTCTCCCTATGGGTGATGGGGGAAACCAGACGTGGACTCCTTGCCCAGTGTGCTTAGAGAAATGTGGCTGCACCTCACTGACGAGGCCCATAGGAGGCCGAAACGATCGTCTGGGGTTGTCATGTTCCTTGTTCAGAGGAGAATTGCCTGGTATTTCGGGGCTGGACTGACCTTACTTGGCGGGATCAGACTGATATACTTCAGGAAAGTTTTCTTCTGTGAAAAGCACACTGGTCTAAAAGAGGCTGCTTCCGGGTGGTAAATCGCCATAGAACAAGCCACTGAGCTGTTGTTCGTTCCTGGTAGAGCGCTTCTCTCTTTGTATGCAAATTATTATGACCCTGGGGAAGTCTCCCTATGGGTGATGGGGGAAACCAGACGTGGACTCCTTGCCCAGTGTGCTTAGAGAAATGTGGCTGCACCTCACTGACGAGGCCCATAGGAGGCCGAAACGATCGTCTGGGGTTGTCATGTTCCTTGTTCAGAGGAGAATTGCCTGGTATTTCGGGGCTGGACTGACCTTACTTGGCGGGATCAGACTGATATACTTCAGGAAAGTTTTCTTCTGTGAAAAGCACACTGGTCTAAAAGAGGCTGCTTCCGGGTGGTAAATCGCCATAGAACAAGCCACTGAGCTGTTGTTCGTTCCTGGTAGAGCGCTTCTCTCTTTGTATGTATATATATATATATATATATATATATTAGTCCTAAAGCACGTTTACACGGGCCATTTTTTGCAGTACAGTGGTCCCACCCCTTGCTCTCTCTCTCTCTCCCCCTCTCTTTTGCTCTCTCTCCCCCTCTCTTTTGCGTTCTCTCTCGCTCTACCTCTCTTTTGCTCTCTCTCTCCCCCCTCTCTTTTGCTCCCTCTCTCTTCCCCCTCTCTTTTGCTTTCTCTCCCCCCTCTCTTTTGCTCTCTCTCCCCCTCTCTTTTGCACTCTTTCTCCCCCTCTCTTTTATGCTCTCTCTCCCCCCTCTCTTTTGCATTCTCTCTTTTGCGCTCTCTCTCTCCCCCCTCTTTTGCGCGCTCTCTCTCCTCCTCTCTTTTGCGCTCTCTCCCCCTCTGTTGCTCTCTCTCTCCCCCTCTCTTTTGTGCTCTCTCTCCCCCTCTCTATTGCGCTCTCTCTCCCCCTCTCTTTTGCTCCCTCTCTCCCCCTCTCTTTTGCGCTCTCTCCCCCCTCTCTTTTGCTCTCTCTCCCCCTCTCTTTTGTGCTCTCTCTCCACCCTCTCTTTTACGCTCTCTCAACCCCCTCTCTTTTACGTTCTCTCTCTCTTTTGCGCTCTCTCTCTCCCCCCTCTCATGCGCGCTCTCTCTCCCCCTCTGGGTTGAGCTTTCTCCCCCTCTGTTTTGCGCTCTCTCTCTCCCCCTCTGTTTTGTGCTCCCTCTCCCCCTCTCTTTTGCTCTCTCTCCCCCTCTTTTGCTGTCTCTCTCCCTCTCTTTTGCTCTCTCTCCCCCTCTTTTGCTGTCTCTCTCCCTCTCTTTTACTCTCTCTCTTCCCCCTCTCATTTGCTCTCTCTCATTTGCTCTCTCTCTCCTCTCATTTGCTGTCTCTTTCCCTCTCATTTGCTGCCTCTCTCCCTCTCTTTTGTGCTCTCTCCTCCTCTCTTTTGCACTCTCTCCCCCTCTCTTTTGCGCTCTCTCCCCCATCTCTTTTGTGCTCTCTCCCCCTCTCTTTTGTGCTCTCTCCCCCCTCTCTTTTGTGCTCTCTCCCCCCTCTCTTTTGTGCTATCTCCCCCCTCTCTTTTGTGCTCTCTCCCCCTCTCTTTTGTGCTCTCTCCCCCTCTCTTTTGCACTCTCTCCCCCTCTCTTTTGCATTCTCTCTTGCTCTACCTCTCTTTTGCTCTCTCTCTCTCCCCTCTCTTTTGCTCTCTCTCTCCCCCTCTCTTTTGCTGCCTCTCTCTCCCCCTCTCTTTTGCTTTCTCTCCCCCCTCTCTTTTTTGCTCTCTCTCCCCCTCTCTTTTACACTCTCTCTCTCCCCCTCTATTTTGCATTCTCTTTTGCGCTCTCTCCCCCCTCTTTTGCGCGCTCTCTCTCCCCCTCTCTTTTACGCTCTCTCCCCCTCTTTTGCGCTCTCTCTCCCCCCTCTCTTTTGTGCTCTCTCTCCCCCCTCTCTTTTGCGCTCTCTCTCCCCCCTCTCTTTTGCACTCTCTCTCTCCCCCCTCTCTTTTGCGCTCTTTCTCCCCCCTCTCTTTTGCTCTCAATCCTCCCTCTCTTTTGCTCTCTCTCCCCCTCTCTTTTGTGCTCTCTCCCCCTCTCTTTTACGCTCTCTCAACCCCCTCTCTTTTGCGTTCTCTCTCTCTTTTGTGCTCTCTCTCCCCCCCTCTGTTTTGCGCTCTCTCTCTCCCCCTCTGTTTTGTGCTCTCTCTCTCCCTCTGTTTTGTGCTCTCTCTCTCACCCTCTCTTTTGCTCTCTCTCCCCCTCTTTTGCTGTCTCTCTCCCTCTCTTTTGCTGTCTCTCTCCCTCTCTTTTGCTCTCTCTCTCCCTCTCTTTTGCGCTTTCTCCCCCTCTCTTTTGCGCTCTCCCCCCTCTCTTTTGTGCTCTCTCTCCACCCTCTCTTTTACGCTCTCTCAACCCCCTCTCTTTTACGTTCTCTCTCTCTTTTGCGCTCTCTCTCTCCCCCTCTCTTGCGCGCTCTCTCTCCCCCTCTGGTTTGAGCTCTCTCCCCCTCTGTTTTGCGCTCTCTCTCTCCCCCTCTGTTTTGTGCTCCCTCTCCCCCTCTCTTTTTCTCTCTCTCCCCCTCTTTTGCTGTCTCTCTCCCTCTCTTTTGCTCTCTCTCCCCCTCTTTTGCTGTCTCTCTCCCTCTCTTTTACTCTCTCTCTTCCCCCTCTCATTTGCTCTCTCTCATTTGCTCTCTCTCTCCTCTCATTTGCTGTCTCTTTCCCTCTCATTTGCTGCCTCTCTCCCTCTCTTTTGTGCTCTTTCCTCCTCTCTTTTGCACTCTCTCCCCCTCTCTTTTGCGCTCTCTCCCCCATCTCTTTTGTGCTCTCTCCCCCTCTCTTTTGTGCTCTCTCCCCCTCTCTTTTGTGCTCTCTCCCCCCTCTCTTTTGTGCTCTCTCCCCCCTCTCTTTTGTGCTCTCTCCCCCCTCTCTTTTGTGCTCTCTCCCCCTCTCTTTTGTGCTCTCTCCCCCTCTCTTTTGCACTCTCTCCCCCTCTCTTTTGCATTCTCTCTTGCTCTACCTCTCTTTTGCTCTCTCTCTCCCCCCTCTCTTTTGCTCTCTCTCTCCCCCTCTCTTTTGCTGCCTCTCTCTCCCCCTCTCTTTTGCTTTCTCTCCCCCCTCTCTTTTTTGCTCTCTCTCCCCCTCTCTTTTGCACTGTCTCTCCCCCTCTCTTTTACACTCTCTCTCTCCCCCCTCTCTTTTGCATTCTCTTTTGCGCTCTCTCCCCCCTCTTTTGCGCGCTCTCTCTCCCCCTCTCTTTTACGCTCTCTCCCCCTCTTTTGCGCTCTCTCTCCCCCTCTCTTTTGTGCTCTCTCTCCCCCCTCTGTTTTGCGCTCTCTCTCTCCCCCTCTGTTTTGTGCTCTCTCTCTCCCTCTGTTTTGTGCTCTCTCTCTCACCCTCTCTTTTGCTCTCTCTCCCCCTCTTTTGCTGTCTCTCTCCCTCTCTTTTGCTGTCTCTCTCCCTCTCTTTTGCTCTCTCTCTCCCTCTCTTTTGCGCTCTCTCCCCCTCTCTTTTGCGCTCTCCCCCCTCTCTTTTGTGCTCTCTCTCCACCCTCTCTTTTACGCTCTCTCAACCCCCTCTCTTTTACGTTCTCTCTCTCTTTTGCGCTCTCTCTCTCCCCCCTCTCTTGCGTGCTCTCTCTCCCCCTCTGGTTTGAGCTCTCTCCCCCTCTGTTTTGCGCTCTCTCTCTCCCCCTCTGTTTTGTGCTCCCTCTCCCCCTCTCTTTTTCTCTCTCTCCCCCTCTTTTGCTGTCTCTCTCCCTCTCTTTTGCTCTCTCTCCCCCTCTTTTGCTGTCTCTCTCCCTCTCTTTTACTCTCTCTCTTCCCCCTCTCATTTGCTCTCTCTCATTTGCTCTCTCTCTCCTCTCATTTGCTGTCTCTTTCCCTCTCATTTGCTGCCTCTCTCCCTCTCTTTTGTGCTCTCTCCTCCTCTCTTTTGCTCTCTCTCCCCCTCTCTTTTGCTTTCTCTCCCCCCTCTCTTTTTTGCTCTCTCTCCCCCTCTCTTTTGCACTGTCTCTCCCCCTCTCTTTTACACTCTCTCTCTCCCCCCTCTCTTTTGCATTCTCTTTTGCGCTCTCTCCCCCCTCTTTTGCGCGCTCTCTCTCCCCCTCTCTTTTACGCTCTCTCCCCCTCTTTTGCGCTCTCTCTCCCCCTCTCTTTTGTGCTCTCTCTCCCCCCTCTCTTTTGCGCTCTCTCTCCCCCCTCTCTTTTGCGCTCTCTCTCCCCCCTCTCTTTTGCGCTCTCTCTCCCCCCTCTCTTTTGCTCTCAATCCTCCCTCTCTTTTGCTCTCTCTCCCCCTCTCTTTTGTGCTCTCTCCCCCTCTCTTTTACGCTCTCTCAACCCCCTCTCTTTTGCGTTCTCTTTCTCTTTTGTGCTCTCTCTCCCCCCTCTGTTTTGCGCTCTCTCTCTCCCCCTCTGTTTTGTGCTCTCTCTCTCCCTCTGTTTTGTGCTCTCTCTCTCACCCTCTCTTTTGCTCTCTCTCCCCCTCTTTTGCTGTCTCTCTCCCTCTCTTTTGCTGTCTCTCTCCCTCTCTTTTGCTCTCTCTCTCCCTCTCTTTTGCGCTCTCTCCCCCTCTCTTTTGCGCTCTCCCCCCCTCTCTTTTGTGCTCTCTCCCCCCTCTCTTTTGTGCTCTCTCCCCCTCTATTTTGCGCTCTCCTCCCCTCTCTTTTGTGCTCTCCCCCCCCTCTCTTTTGTTCTATCTCCCCCCTCTCTTTTGCGCTCACACCCCTCTCTTTTGCGCTCTCTCCCCTTCTCTTTTGCGTGCTCTCTCTCCCCAGCTCTTTTGCGCTCCCTCTCTCCCCCTCTCTTTTGCGCTCTCTCCCCCTCTTTTGCTGTCTCTCTCCCTCTCTTTTGCTCTCTTTCTCTCTCCCCCTTTTTTGCTATCTCTTTCCCTCTCATTTGCTCTCTCTCCTCTCGTTTGCTCTCTCCTCTCGTTTGCTCTCTATCTCCTCTCTTTTGCTGTCTCTTTCCTCTCTTTTGCTGTCTCTCTCCCCTCTCTTTTGCGCTCTCTCCCCTCTCTTTTGCGCTCTTTCCCCCCTTTCTTTTGCGCTCTCCCCCTCTCTTTTGAGCTCTCTCCCCCCTCTCTTTTGAGTTCTCTCCTCCCTCTCTTTTGAGTTCTCTCCCCCTCTCTTTTGCGCTCTCTCTCCCCCCTCTCTTTTGCGCTCTCTCCCCCCTCTCTTTTGTGCTCTCTCCCCCTCTCTTTTGTGCTCTCTCCCCCCTCTCTTTTGCGCTCTCTCCCCCTCTCTTTTGCGCTCTCTCCCCCTCTCTTTTGCGCTCTCTCCCCCTCTCTTTTGTGCTCTCTCCCCCACTCTTTTGCGCTCTCTCCCCCCTCTCTTTTGCGCTCACTCCCCCCCTCTCTTTTGCACACTCTCCCCCCTCTCTTTTGCGCACTCTCCCCCCTCTCTTTTGCGCACTCTCCCCCCTCTCTTTTGCTGTCTCTCTCCCCCCTCTCTTTTGCTGTCTCTCTCCCTCCTCTCTTTTGCTGTCTCTCTCCCCCCTCTCTTTTGCTGTCTCTCTCCTCCCTCTCTTTTGCTGTCTCTCTCCCCCCTCTCTTTTGCGCTCACACCCCCCTCTCTTTTGCGCTCTCTCCCCTTCTTTTTTCCGTGCTCTCTCTCCCCAGCTCTTTTGCGCTCCCTCTCTCCCCCTCTCTTTTGCTCTCTCTCTCTCCCCCTTTTTTGCTATCTCTCTCCCTCTCATTTGCTCTCTCTCCTCTCGTTTGCTCTCTCTCTCCTCTCGTTTGCTCTCTCACTCCTCTCTTTTGCTGTCTCTTTCCTCTCTTTTGCTCTCTCTCTCCCCTCTCTTTTGCGCTCTCTCCCCCCTTTCTTTTGCGCTCTCTACCCCTTTCTTTTGTGCTCTCTCCCCCCTTTCTTTTGTGCTCTCTCCCCCCTTTCTTTTGTGCTCTCTCCCCCTCTCTTTCGAGCTCTCTCCCCCCTCTCTTTTGAGTTCTCTTCCCCCTCTCTTTTGAGTTCTCTCCCCCTCTCTTTTGCACTCTCTCTCCCCCTCTCTTTTGTGCTCTCTCCCCCCTCTCTTTTGCTGTCTCTCTCCCCCCTCTCTTTTGCTGTCTCTCTCCCCCCTCTCTTTTGCTGTCTCTCTCCCTCCTCTCTTTTGCTGTCTCTCTCCCCCCTCTCTTTTGCTGTCTCTCTCCCCCCTCTCTTTTGCTGTCTCTCTCCCCCCCTCTCTTTTGTGCTATCTCCCCCCTCTCTTTTGCGCTCACACCCCCTCTCTTTTGCGCTCTCTCCCCCCTCTCTTTTGCGTGCTCTCTCTCCCCAGCTCTTTTGCGCTCCCTCTCTCCCCCTCTCTTTTGCGCTCTCTCCCCCTCTTTTGCTGTCTCTCTCCCTCTCTTTTGCTCTCTCTCTCCCTTTTTTGCTATCTCTCTCCCTCTCATTTGCTCTCTCTCCTCTCGTTTGCTCTCTCTCTCCTCTTGTTTGCTCTCTCTCTCCTCTCTTTTGCTGTCTCTTTCCTCTCTTTTGCTGTCTCTCTCCCCTCTCTTTTGCGCTCTCTCCCCCTCTCTTTTGCGCTCTCTCCCCCCTTTCTGTTGCGCTCTCTCCCCCTCTCTTTTGCGCTCTCTCCCCCTCTCTTTTGCTGTCTCTCTCCCCCCTCTCTTTTGCTGTCTCTCTCCCCCCCTCTCTTTTGCTGTCTCTCTCCCCCCTCTCTTTTGTGCTATCTCCCCTCTCTTTTGCGCTCACACCCCCTCTCTTTTACTGTCTCTCTCCCCCTCTCTCTTTTGCTGTCTCTCTCCCCCTCTCTCTTTTGCTGTCTCTCTCTCCCTCTCTCTATCCCCCAGGCTCCTCTGCTCTCTCTATCCCCAGTCTTTAGAGCTCTCTGTCTCTCGGGATCTGGCCCTGCCCGTGCCACACCCAGTCCCGCCATGCCAGGTCACGTCCACGTCGCACCCACTCAGCCACGCCCACTCCGCTCCCACCCTTCCACGCCCACTCTGTACCCGCCCGTCCACGCCCACTCCACCACATGACACCAGGTCAGTTGGAAGGCCAGGTGTGTTTGTCCTCGTGCATGACAGCTTCGGTCAAACACACTTGGCCTTTTATTATATAGGATATATATATATGTGTGTGTATATATGCGCCCAACCAACTTCACAATTCACCAGCCACCACTGTCTGGCATGTATATACTATGGTTGCGGCAAAATTTAGGGCTGGTCTACAAATTTTTCAGGGCTGCTTTTGATTCCCAGTCCGGCCCTGGTTAATTGCGATGTGGGTTAATGGCGGATTAGGGGTTAACAGTTTAATTCGGTTAATTGCAATGTGGGTGAATGGTGGGTTATGGATTAATAGTTTTATTAGGTAGATTGCGATGTGGGGGTTTGGCAGTTTAGGGGTTAATACATTATGTAGTTTGCAATGTTGGGGTTGGCGGAATTAGGGGTTAATAATTTTATTAGGTAGATTGCGATGTGGGTGAATGGCGGATTAAGGGTTAATACATTACGTACATCGCGATGTGGATGAATGGCGAATAAGGGGTTAATAATTTAATTAGGTATATTGCGTTGTGGGGTGTTGTCGGTTTAGGGGTTAATAATTGTATTATTAATTGTGACGTGGGGGAATGAGGATATAGGGTTTTTTATGTGTCAGGCTTATTTTTGGGAGGCGGGTTAGAATATTATGGGAGATTTAACATTTGTTTTATTTTCTTAGGCGCCGGAAGTTTCTGAAGTGCCGAAGTCACTGGCGACTCCAGGAAATGTGTATTTACGCATATCTTTGGACATCGCTAGTTTTCCGACTAACGGCACTTTATGAACTGCCGGCGGGGTCTATTGTCTATATCTGCAACTATATGAACTGAAACGTTTGTACAAGTGGAGCAATTCATACAGCCCCAACCTTTAAGCTACAGATTTATAAGAGGTGAGAATGAGATGTGCACAGAGGAAAAAAACAAGAAACAAACAAAAAAAAGAGTGGAAAAATAAATGTCATATATCTAGTCTAGTCTGAAAAGAGCTACCATTCGATGGTACATGGATTACACATGCCAGAAGCCTTCCACTTCTGCAAACAAACCTAGTAACTAGAGCTACAAAAAGCTATGCACCAAATACAGCTCCATTTTGTTTGCTTGCAAGTAATGATAACACTTTAAGGGCCATATAACAAGTGGCGCATTATTTAATGCTTTTGCTTGAGTGTTCACACTGCCAGAAGTAAAGATTTTGCGCGCGGGTTAGCACGCATATTACAAGTTGAAAGTAAAACTTTTGCACGCCAGCGAAACCTGACGTGCACTAACTTCAGGACTTTGGATATTGTGACTGCGCTAACTTTTTCTCCCCATAGACTTCAAAGGAGAGGAAAAACAACTAACAGTTATCGCTTGTGCGCTAACCCGCCAGGAGTTATTAATATTTCACAATTCAATGTTCTTCACATACAGGAAATTTGTATTTTTATTTTTATTTTAAATAACATTTTCTATATATATCTATGTACCTATCTACAGTATTTATTCATATAGATAATATATAGGTATAAATATATATTTTACATTAAAGGGACACGAAACCCAAAATGTTTCTTTCCATACAGTTGAAAACATTATTATTATTGGTTATTTGTAGAGCGTCAACAGATTCCGCAGCCCTATAAACAAATGCGGAGTACAACAAAACAATTATAGGGATCAAATGGGTAGAGGGCCCTGCCAAGAGTTGCACTGTTGTAGTCAGCTCTTAAGAAGGTGATCTACAAACAGCTGGACTCTTAGGCTTACATGCTAAGGGGGTTCAATGGATAGCAATGGAGGAGAGGAACTGGTATAAAGAAAGGTTAGTGTAGGTTGTATGCATCCCTGAACAGTAGAGTCTTTAGGGAGCGCTTGAAGCTTTCAAAACTAAGGGAGAGTCTTGTGGAGCGAGGCAGAGAGTTCCACAAGATGGGAGCCAGTCTGGAGAAGTCCTGTAAATGGGAGTGTGATGAGGTAACAAGATAGGAGGAGAGTAGGGGGCCATGAGCAGAGCAAAGGGGACGAGAGGGAGAGTATCTGGAGACAAGGTCTGAGAAATAGGGGGGAGCAGTGCAATTGAGGGCTTTGTATGTCAGAGTGAGAATTTTGTGTTTGATCCTAGAGGCAAGAGGAAGCCAGTGAAGGGATTGGCAGAGAGGTGCAGCAGATAAAGAGCGACGTGTAAGGAAGATGAGTCTAGCAGAGGCATTCATTATGGATTGTAAAGGAGCTAGGCAGCAGGTGGGGAGACCAGAGAGGACAGAGTTGCAGTAATCGAGGTGGGAAAGGATGAGAGAGTGGATTAAAATCTTAGTTGTGTCTTGAGTAAGGAAGTGTCTAATTTTAGAGATGTTTTTGAGGTGGAAGCGGCAGGCTTTAGCCAAGGACTGAATGTGAGGAGTGAAAGAAAGATCTGAGTCAAATGTGACCCCGAGACATCGGGCATGCAGGGTAGGGGTAATGATGGAGTTGTCGACAGTTATAGAGAGATTGGGGGTGGAGATTTTGGAAGAAGGGGGGAAAATATGGAGCTCAGTTTTGTAGAGATTTAGCTTGAGGTAGTGAGAGGACATCCAGGAAGAGATGTGAGAAAGACAGTGACACGGGTTAGCAAGGAAGGAGAAAGGTCTGGTGCAGAGAAGTAGATTTGGGTGTCGTCGGCATACAAATGATATTGGAAACCGTGGGACTTTATTAGGGAACCTACTGATGACATGTAGATTGAGAAGAGAAGGGGACCGAGGTCAGAGCCTTGTGGTACTCTGACAGAAAGTGGTGACGGGGCAGAGGAGGCCCCAGAGAAGGCTACACTAAAGGTACAGTTTGACAGGTAGGAAGAGAGCCACGAGAGGGCTGTGTCACAGATGCCGAAGGATTTAAGGGTTTGGGGCAAAAGTGGTGGTCAACAGTGTCAAAGGCAGCGGACAGATCAAGGAGGATAAGCAGAGAGTGGCCTTTTAATTTTGCTGTAAGTAGGTTGTTGGTAACCTTAACAATTGCTGTCTCTGTGGAGTGATGGGGACGAAATCCAGATTGCAGTGTGTCAAGGAAGGAGTTTAATGTAAGGAAGTGGGATAGGCGTGCATATACTAGTTTTTCGAGAAGCTTTGAGGCAAGAGGGAGGAGGGAAATAGGGCGGTAGTTGGATGGGGAGGTATGATCAAGGGAAGGTTTTTTGAGGATAGGTGTGACCCGTGCATGTTTCAGAGATGAGGGAAATATACTGGTGCTGAGGGAGAGGTTGAAAATGTGTGTGAGTATAGGGGTAAGGGTAGCAGAGAGGGAGGGTAGTAGCTGTAAGGGGATAGGGTCAAGGGGACAGGTAGTGAGGTGAGAGCGCAGTATAAGTGCCGAAACTTCTTCCTCAGTAACAGTGGAGAATGAGCTAAGTTTAAGGTTATGTGGGTTGTGGTTGATTGAGAGCATTTGAGGGGGTGAGAGAATGGAATTATGTTGAGAGCTGATTTCGTTTCTGATTGAGTCGATTTTGTTAATGAAGTGGCTGGCAAAGTCTTGAGCTGACAGAGAAGTTGTATTAGGAGGTGGGGGTGGGTGGAGAAGAGCATTGAAAGTGGAGAACAGACGTTTTGGGTTTGAAGAAAGATTATAGATAAGAGTAAAGAAGTAGTGTTGCTTATGGAGATTAAGGGCAGAACGATTTCACAAACTTTGGGGTTCTCATGGAAAGAATTTACCCACAACTACTATAGTCATAAGACAAATGGTTGTAAAAGGTTCTCTGAGGTCCCCTTTGTTTACATATAGCAGACATGCATGGCTTTCAATGTTCCCTCTAATTTTTTTGAGCACTGAGCGCAAAAAATTGTACCTGTGCAAATTTTGGACAAGTGTCAAGTGAGTGTGACCAAAAAAAATGTGTGCACTGCTGCACTTGAAAACATAATTACACACATACACAAACTCGCACATAGATATTCACACACTCACTCTCCTTCACACTCACATACACACTCTCCCTTACATTCTCAAACACACACACTCTCCCATACATTCTCAAACGCACACACTCTCCCTTACATTCTCAAACACACACACTCTCCCATACATTCTCAAACACACACAGCCTCCCCCACACACAGCCACCCCCCCCACACACACACAGCCAACCCCCCCCCACACACACAGCCACTCACACACACACACACACAACCACCCCCCCTACAGACACACACAGCCACACACACACAGCCACACTCACACACAGCCCCTCACACACAGCCACACACACACAGAGCTACTCACACAGCCCCACACACCCCCACAGCCCCCCCACTCACAGCCCCACACACAGCCACTCACACACACACAGCCACTCACACACACACACAGCCACTTATAGAATATTGAGCCCAATCATGAGTAATTACTAATCAGTAGTCAGTACTGTAATGCAATGTGCCAGGCAAACTTACATGCAGAAGCACCTTCCACCTCGGTTTAGGACACACAGATTCCACATGCGATGATGCTGCCGGCACTTACTCAAATGCACACTGAGACTTTTGGCGCGCTGAGGGCCTCAAGATCATCAATGTAGAAATCAATGTGCAGTCGCGCTGCCCTGCTCATTAGAGGGAACATTGATGGCTTTACAATTAGTTTTTAGCAATAAGAAGGCCACTAATTGCAGCTGTGCACCATACTTCTGAAATTCCGGGCAGTGAAGGGGTAAATTAGTTAGCTCGTAAGGGTAATAGTATTTTAATACAGAGATTACCCTCCCATATGAAACTTCCCACCCCCCTGATCCACCCCAAACAGCTCTCTCCCCTACCATACCCACACTCCTGACCACCATCTTAAATACTGGCATATATAGAAAGTTGTGAACAGAAATCCTCCAGGTCTGCTTCCAACCTGTGTGCAATAATGGTAACCAGGAACCCCAGTGATATTGTATCTTATGGTTGCGCAAGGCTGCAGTTATATAGGATAGCGCCCTTCTCTTTTGCAGTGTGGCAGGGCTGGATTTCAATGCCTGCATGGCTAATAAGGTGCTTCAGTCTAGCACATTTGAGGATTTCTTCTTTATTGCACAAATTTAGTAGCTTTATTTGGGGACTTATGATGCAATGTCCTGAGCACCAATTTATCTGTATCCCTAAGGAGTTTGGAGTAACGTTGATGGTCTGGAAAAGGTCCTGTAAGTTACCGTTAAGAGATTAAACGTTTACTGACTCCACAGGCTATTTTATCTGCCCCGGTTATCTAGGTCCTCAATCTTGTCTATTAGCGCCTGAATAGTGATAGATTGTAATTGCTACTCTGTAGGGGCACGTTGTAGGCAGGTTTGCTTGTTGCCAGGTGCTTCTTCTATTTGAGAGACCCTTCTAAGGATGTTATCTTTGCGCAGTTCACTGAAGAGGCTTCTCGCCTCTTGCATCCCCTCTCTTTAATATCTTCTTTGGAAGATAACTGCTGTATATCATCTTTGTAAGATAGTTAATAGGAGAAGCATCCATGCTATGAACTTTTTCTGTGACCAGATGTCTTTTGCTGCTGAAGATGTCTTTAGCCAGTTTGGTTGGCCGTTCTGCAGACTTAAGGTATTGATTAAAGGGACATCAAACCCAAAATGTTTCTTTTGTGATTCAGGTAGAATATACAAATGTAAGCAACTTTAAAATGTAGTTCTATAATCTAATTTGCTTTCTTTTCTTGTTATCCTTTGTTGAAAAGTAGGAAAGTAAGTTCAGGATTGTGCAGTCGTGCACGTGTCTTCAGCACTATATGGCAGCAGTTTTAAAACAATGTTATACATTAGCAAGAGCACTAGATGGCAGCACTACTTCCTGTCATGTAGTGCTCCAGACATATGCACACTACCTAACTAGGTATCTCTTTAACAAAGAATAACAAGAGAACAAAGCAAATTTGATAATAGAAGTAAGTTGGGAAGTTTTTTTTAAATTGTATTCTCTATCTAAATCATTAACTATTTTTTTGGGGGGTTTAATGTCCCTTTAACATCTTAGACTTCTTTGTCCAGCTTCTCTAATTTCTTGTTAGGCATTACAAGAGAGACTGCAGAATAAAATAGATTGCTGGAGATTATGGGGTAAATTTATGAAGCAGCGGATGCTGCTTATTCCGCGCGAGACTTATGGCTCGCCTGAAATGTAATGAAGAAGCAGCGGTCTTAAGACCACTGCTCCTTAACTCATACACCACCTCTGAGGTGGCGGACAGCAATCATCCTGATCAAATACGATTGGGATGATTGACACCCCCTGCTTGCGGCCGATTGGCCGCGAATGTGTAGGGGGCGGCATTCCACAAGCATTTGACAAGCATTTGACCAGAAATGATAAATGCCAACAGAGTATGCTGTCGGCATTTAGCGATGTCGAGCAGACATGATCTACTACCTACGACATTCCAGCTAAAATTGGTATCCCCATGGATGCATTTCAGTTTTGAATAGAAGTATTTGTGTAATATAGATGCATTAGTAAAACTGCTTCTAAAAAAAGCTATAGCTGTTTCAAAAGTGTATTTAAGTATGCACCGTGCACCAGCATTTTAATCACAGCACTTGCTCAGAGAGACTAAGGTGTTTTTACCATCTGGTAATGACTCCATTTGTTAATTGCTGATATGATGCAAGCCCCACTGGCTCTCTGAGAAGCTGCAGTATTTAAAATACTGATGCACTGAGAAGATCTAACTATGCTTCACATGCACGTGCAGAGAAAAATGTTAACACTAAAACAGTGATAACTTTTACTAGAAGCATTTTTGCCAATACGTGTATAATTCTTCTATTCAAAGATGTAATTCATCTATGAGCATTGAAATTTTGAGAGAAATGTCCCTGTAAGCTCAAATGAACCTCAGACGTCATGTATCATGAAGATTCTAGGCAATGGGTACACTCGTGACATTGTTCACCAGCCAGGAGGCAAGTGGGAAGCTACTATGACACTTAGACAAAATTCTGTCAGTATACAGCGCATCGATGGTTAATTTAGAAAAGTGGCACTTGCTTGTTGTAAAGTCGACCAGTGAAGCAGGCAGGAACAAAATGAGCTGAGTTAGTTTGTCTGAAGACTAATTTCACAGTAGTGTTCTTATACAGATTAAGTATGCATTTGATGTAATGTAATCTTAGTATCCTGATTTGGTGTTGTATAATTCACTGTCATTCTCCTTAAGGTTGTTGTATTAAAGACCTGGTGACAAATGTGATAAAACTATATAGGTAAATATGATTATATTAAAGGGACAGTCTAGTCCAAAATAAACTTTCATGATTCAGATAGAGAATGTTATTTTAAACAATTTTCCAATTTACTTTTATCACCAATTTTGCTTTGTTCTCTTGGTATTCTTAGTTGAAAGCTAAACCTAGGCGGTTCATATGCTAATTTCTAAGCCCTTGAAGGCCGCCTCTTCTCTCAGGGCATTTTGACAGTTTTTCACCACTAGAGGGTGCTAGTTCATGTGTGTCATATAGATAACACTGTGCTCACGCACGTGGAGTTCCAGTGAGCCAGCTCTGATTGGCTAAAATGGATGTCAAAAGAACTGAAAGAAGGGGCAGTTTGCAGAGGCTTAGATACAAGGTAATGACAGAGGTAAAAAGTGTATTTATATAACTGTGTTGGTTATGCAAAACTAGGGATGGGTAATAAAGGGATTATCTATCTTTTTAAGCAATAAAAATTCTGGTGTAGACTGTCCCTTTAAAACAATCTAGCCAACATTGAAGATCATAGTCTCTAGCTGAGCGTGGGCCTGCAATGTACGGTGGGGAGCAACAAATTCAAGGCTGTATTCCATTCCTAGTAGCGTGGGGTCACTTATGAGCACTTGATAAACTTGAGCTCCATCATGTTCACCAAAAGGCCTCTTTATAGGATACTCTGCTCCATGAAATGTGGTCGATAGAAGCGCTGTTATTAGGAATCGGGGGTTTACTCTAAGGCCAGTGCTGCTTCTGTGTGCCACACTAGAAAAAAGGCTCCACCACGCAGCAGACCTCTTCACAGTGCTGGTGCCCTGAATCAACCTGCTCTGTAGACTAAACGGGTGTTTTGGAGATGTGTCCCCCACACCTCTAGTTAATTTAGGAAAGGTAAGAGATAGGTTTAATGCCTTATTATCAAATTTGCCGGTTGTGGGGATGAGGAGCTACCTCAGTGTGTGGCCATCTTCCAGCATTGCTAGGCTCCGCCCCTATAATTGTTTTTATATTGTTTAACTATTTGAAACTATTAAATACTACTTGATTTTCAATAAAATCTAAGTGAAATGGCTGATTCATTGACATACCATGCTTTTCATATGTCCATGTTTATTAAGCTGAAAGTAAAATTGCTAATAGGAGTAAATTAGAAATGTACTTAAAATTGCATGCTCTATCTGAATCATGAAATAAAACATTTGGGTTTAGTGTCCCTTTAAATTAAAATATCACTCCTCACACTTTGCATTTATTTTGTTAACTGCTGATTGTGTGTGCAAACTGGATGTCCAGTATTTTAGAGGGCTGTCCAGTAAAATCTTCACAAAAATATTGGATCTACCTGTCACACTCTTTCATCTATCTATCTATCTCTCTATCTTTAATCAATCTATCTATCTATTTATCTATCTATCCTCAAAATCATTATACAGGGCAGCATTTATATTAATACTTTTAGTTAATCCTGAGTTATCTTTGGGGGTCCCAAAAAAAAGTTTGCACCAGGGCCCTCTTTTGAGTAGGTCCGCTACAGCTTACATAGTAGTCTGAATAAATGCTCTGGCCAAGTAGTAACATGATAAAATATTATTAATAAAAATAATAATAATATTCGACTGGAATAATTGCCAGATAAGTGCTATCTCTTGCCTTACATTTTTTTGTCATACAACTCTCTCTCTCTCTCTCTCTCTCTCTCCCTGTCTTTTTTTCTTGTTGCCTTTTTCATCCTTTTACATTTCTCCCTCTGCTTGCTGTTTTGTAAACTATAACTCATAGGTGATTTTGGAATCATCTCATTGCTTAAAAACCTAACACTTTTTTATCTTCCCTACCAGGCCAGTTATCCCTAGATGAATTTATTGATGGCGCTCGCAAAGACACATGGGTGATGAAGATGCTTCAGATGGATGTGAGCCCTGGAAGCTGGATTAATGAGCAAAGAAGAAAGAGTGCTTTGTTTTAATGCAGGTTGACCTGAAATTTGTCTACTTTCAGAAGATGTGCAACAAAGGTGTCTTAAAGAGGGATGAAGACATGATTTATTTGGCCAAATAGGGATTTCTGTTGGATGACAATATAGCAGGTTACTTGCTATGGCTCAGTAGATATTTTAATCATTTGTGGTTGATTATTATTACTGCTATCATATTGATGGCTTTGGGGGTGTATGGGATAATGGACTTTCAGCCTAATCTGTGAGAAGAATTGTGAACATCATGGCATTAAACTCTATATAAGATAATGTCATACTGCTATATGTAAAATATTGACGTAAAGCTATATGTATAAATTGACGTACTGCTATATGTATAAATTGACGTACTGCTATATGTATAAATTGATTTACTGCTATATGTATAAATTGACGTACTGCTATATGTATAAATTGACGTACTGCTATATGTATAAATTGACGTACTGCTATATGTATACATTGACTTACTGCTATATGTATAAATTGACGTACTGCTATATGTATACATTGACTTACTGCTATATGTACACTGTGTGCAGAATTATTAGGCAAATGAGTATTTTGACCACATCATCCTCTTTATGCATGTTGTCTTACTCCAAGCTGTATAGGCTCGAAAGCCTACTACCAATTAAGCATATTAGGTGATGTGCATCTCTGTAATGAGAAGGGGTGTGGTCTAATGACATCAACACCCTATATCAGGTGTGCATAATTATTAGGCAACTTCCTTTCCTTTGGCAAAATGGGTCAAAAGAAGGACTTGACAGGCTCAAAAAAGTCAAAAATAGTGAGATATCTTGCAGAGGGATGCAGCACTCTTAAAATTGAAAGCTTCTGAAGCTTGATCATCAAACAATCAAGCGTTTCATTCAAAATAGTCAACAGGGTCGCAAGAAGCGTGTGGAAAAACCAAGGCGCAAAATAACTGCCCATGAACTGAGAAAAGTCAAGCGTGCAGCTGCCAAGATGCCACTTGCCACCAGTTTGGCCATATTTCAGAGCTGCAACATCACTGGAGTGCCCAAAAGCACAAGGTGTGCAATACTCAGAGACATGGCCAAGGTAAGAAAGGCTGAAAGACGACCACCACTGAACAAGACACACAAGCTGAAACGTCAAGACTGGGCCAAGAAATATCTCAAGACTGATTTTTCTAAGGTTTTATGGACTGATTAAATGAGAGTAAGTCTTGATGGGCCAGATGGATGGGCCCGTGGCTGGATTGGTAAAGGGCAGAGAGCTCCAGTCCGACTCCCGCCAGCAAGGTGGAGGTGGAGTACTGGTTTGGGCTGGTATCATCAAAGATGAGCTTGTTGGGCCTTTTCAGGTTGAGGATGGAGTCAAGCTCAACTCCCAGTCCTACTGCCAGTTTCTGGAAGACACCTTCTTCAAGCAGTTGTACAGGAAGAAGCCTGCATCCTTCATGAAAAACATGATTTTCATGCAGGACAATGCTCCATCACACGCGTGCAAGTACTCCACAGCGTGGCTGGCAAGAAAGGATATAAAAGAAGAAAATCTAATGACATGGCCTCCTTGTTCACCTGATCTGAACCCCATTGAGAACCTGTGGTCCATCATCAAATGTGAGATTTACAAGGAGGGAAAACAGTACACCTCTCTGAACAGTGTCTGGGAGGCTGTGGTTGCTGCTGCACGCAATGTTGATGGTGAACAGATCAAAACACTGACAGAATCCATGGATGGCAGGCTTTTGAGTGTCCTTGCAAAGAAAGGTGGCTATATTGGTCACTGATTTGTTTTTGTTTTGTTTTTGAATGTCAGAAATGTATATTTGTGAATGTTGAGATATTATATTGGTTTCACTAGTAAAAATAAATAATTGAAATGGGTATATATTTGTTTTTTGTTAAGTTGCCTAATAATTATGCACAGTAATAGTCACCTGCACACACAGATATCCCCCTAAAATAGCTATAACTAAAAACAAACTAAAAACTACTTCCAAAACTATTCAGCTTTGATATTAATGAGTTTTTTTGGGTTCATTGAGAACATGGTTGTTGTTCAATAATAAAATTAATCCTCAAAAATACAACTTGCCTAATAATTCTGCACTCCCTGTATAAATTGACTTACTGCTATATGTATAAATTGACGTACTGCTATATGTATACATTGACGTACAGCTATATGTATACATGTTGTCGTTTCAGCTGGTGGGTTGCATTGCAAGATATCAAACATATTGTGAATTTAAATCTGTAAATACATTTCTTGACTATATATTCTGTATTCTCCGGGGCAATGCTGCTAACCCCATTGTAGTTTCTTTGTGATGATATCCCACCCAGGCTCTGAGAAAGTAGTGCCTACTCTGAATAAGTAATAAAACAACTGCAGAGCCAATAGGCTCGGTGAACTAAGCAGTGCAGGCTGCTTTGGAGCGCTTGCAGTGAGCTAGACTACTTATCACAAGTTAAGAAGCAGCAGTCAAATGGCTGCTGCATTTAAATCTTTCTGCCACCTCTGAAGTGGTGGATATAAATCACCCAGAACTTGTGTAATTAAATCTTTTTGCAATAAAAATGCTCAAAGTGAAGACGGTAGGACAGGTTCCCTAGTTGGGAGCAATGTCTGCCTGTCACTTAATACCTGTGGCCTAATGCATTAATAATAAATTGCTGAGGTACTTTTGAACAAAAGCTTGTGGTTCGTTAAAGTGAAGAGGGAAATACCACAGATTGCAATACTAATCTGCTTCATGCATTGTTAAGCACAGTTCATTAGAGTCTTATGAACTGTGTTTAATGGTACACCAAGTGTGGAAGTTTTGGTTATTGGTTTGACGTCCCTCAACAAAGTAATTTTAAATAGCTCACAAGCTTTTAATAATTTATGAACAATCTACTATTAATATACAATATCCACACAGGTTTTACACTTCAGCAGTTTGAGAATTTAAATGTAACCTGCTGATGGTTTTCTTTTCATTCTCTAAAGCTACTTATATAATTTTATACCAGCCACGGGAAGAGAATTCAAATGAAAAGTAATACAAAAATACCATAAAATTATTTAGAAAGTTAGGAACTGATCACTATCTTGTGCTTTTGGTAAATAAAAATTTCTGAATTATTGACGGTTATGCCAGTGTGTTTTTAAAGTGATCAAAATTCCACTAATTGCCAATAATATCCCTCACGTTTGCATTTACCTCCCGAAAACAATATGAAATTGTTATCTGCCTTGTTAATTTCCTGATTTGTAAATCCAAAAACAATATAGCCAGGATTAATGACAAACAAAATTGGGACTTGATGGGTTTAGTGATTACAGTAGAGGTTGAAGGGCCTGTTTGTTAATTGACAATTATTAATAGTATGTCTTTTTTAAAGGATTTGAACAGGTGCATTATCAGTATAGTGGGCAGATATGTTTGCTCAGTTACTGATTTCACTAAACTTTTATGTGTAAAAGTGCTTATTAACTTTTTAGCTTAAATTATTTGAGCATGTGGTGGTGGTATCTGTTTGATGTCGCACCCTAATGCCATCCAATATGGTGGGGGTAATGTTAGTGTAGTTTACCTATGCGGAAAGCCAAAGTTCCATTCTAAAACTTTTTGGGGTACTATTATTCAAAAAGTGCTGTCTGGGGTTTATCAAGTGCTTTTAGCTGTGGAATTTGATAAGTGAAAAATCGTACCATACATGTGTCCCTCATTACTGAGACTTTGTTTTGTGATCAACCAAACACAACTGGCACAGTCAACACTAAAATTGTTATTGTTTAAAAAGATAGATAATGCCTTTACTACCCATTCCCTAGCTTTGCACAACCAACATTGTTATATTAATATATTTTATAACACTGAAACCTCTAAATTTCTGCCTGTTTCTAAGCCACTACAGACAGCGTCTTATTACATGCTTTTTTATTAGCTTTTTACAACAGGAGACTGCTAGTTCATTTGGGCCATATAGATAACATTGTGCTCACGCCCATTGAGTTATTTAAGAGTCAGCACATCACAGCACTAAATGGCTCAAATGCAAGTCAATAGATGATAAATAAAAAGTCTTGTGATCAGGATGCAGTCTCCAGAGGATTAGATACAAGGTAATCACAGAGGTAAAAAGTATATTAATATAACAGTGTTAGTTATGCAAAACTGGGGAATGGGTATCTATGTTTTAAAACGATAACAATTCTGGTGTAGACTGTCCCTTTAAGTAAAGGACCGTTTTGTTTTTACCAAATCAATAATGAAAAATAAAGTGCTGCCAATAAACAATGAAAATGATTGGGGAAAAAATGTGATCTGGTCAACATCGAAACATCTGCAGCCATTAACATGACAATAATTATCAAACCATAGATTGTGATCAGCCCCTGAATGTTGTATAGAGAGGAAAAGTAGTGTTCACTTTATAGAATAATATGTCCTAACAATAGTAAAAATATGGGTTTGTGCAATCACATTTATCTGAGACACTGAGACATCATTTGAGTTGCCTTCCAATGCTTTTTTCCTCATGTTATATATATGTTAGTATCATTTGGCTGAAAAAAATGTTAAATTTCTTTTGCTGGCAAAGTGATTTGGTGGTTTGTAAGAAAAATGAATTCATAAAATATTGCTCTAAACATAATAAAAATGTTATAAACCCCTGAACTTAATAGTTGTAAGGGTTGGTTAGTTGGATCCTCTAAATGTAAATTAGCTGTGATACAAATCACAGAGGACATTGTCGTGCAAGTGCATTAAAGTGATGGTAAATTTTATATTACTTACCATTACATCCGAAGTGAGTTTGCCAATCAATCCGCTATGTATTTTTTATTTTTTGATTTAATTTTATGTTATATTGATCTAAAATGTTTTTACTATTTCCCCTTTTTATTTTTCCTTCCTCGCCCTCGCATTTCTTTTTCTGTAGTGTAGTGACGTATAGAGCGGTCCCACCTGCTCTATATGTAATTTGCTGTGTGCACTTTACATTGTTCTTCCACTGCAATGCAATACAAGTAAACAGTGAATCAGAACTCTTTTTCTTAGAAGACCTGTAAATGCTATTGTTGTACAATCCCCCCCCCCAAAAAAAATAAAATAAAATAAATTATAAGCCTCTTTAAAAAATAAATACATTATGGATTGACAATTTAAATTTTGCTCTATTAGATTATACTTAGAAAATGTGCTAAATTTACCATCACTTTAACTCTGAATATTGTAAAAGTGTGTTCAATATTTATGTTGGACTGTATATAAAACATTGGTTAGTGATACTCATTAACTGTTTTGTTTGTTTTGTTAATCTTGTCATTTTATTTGGCAAATGGTGTTCAAATTATATGTTACTAAAATAACTGCACTTCAATTTTGCACTTTGATACCTTATACAGAAATGAAATGTTCTTAAAATAAACTAATAAGTTAATTGTCACAGGGGCTTTCATAATTGCAGACCCTAGAGCATGGAAATTTCAAACTGTATATAATATCATGTACAGAATATTAGTGACTTAGTAGTGAATTAAAGAAAGTGATCTTGTATTTGATCTTGCATGTACAGTTCAGATGGCCGATCAAACTATTAATAAACTGCTATAACTGTATATTAGCAATGTTAGTATCTTTTGTAAATGTATCAAAGTAAATAAGATATTTATTTAATAAAGCCTATGTTTGGGTTTTTACAAATAAATATATTCAAAGGAAAAAAATCAGGTAAGGATGTCTTCTTTCACTACTATTATTTGCTTTCTAGTGTACTTCTATCAGACAGTTATAAACTAATATTAAATGATTGATTGTATGTAGATACATTTTTACTCCTCAAATGGACATTAAAAACTAAATCTATTTTATGCATCTCCCTCTAATAATAGGTGCCTTAATTTTGGAACCTAGGTTATACTGTAGGTATATTTGTTGCTGCAAATGTACATACACATAACCACTGTAATTCAATAAAATCTACATTTCAACATGGCAGCACTCATGACTAAAGGGAGACGGGGAATAACCACCAATAAAATGGATTTAGTGTGTAATGTCCCTTTTATAGGCATATAACCTCTAGGTAGTTTCATTCTTCTTTAAATTGATTTTTTCCTTTAACAACACATATGGACTGATAACAGACCTTTTGGAAGGATAGGCTGTGCTTTTTTAAAGTTTTAGCAAATCACATATAGTGCTTCATTTATCAAGATGCGTATGCAGCTTTGAAGCTCCTTTGCTGCAGTTACGCCATCAGACCACTGCATCTTAACCTGTATGCCAGCTCTTAGCTTGTCGGTCCAGGTTTTGTTAAAGGGACACTGAACCCAACATTTTTCTTTCGTGAATCAGATAGAGCATGACATTTTAAGCAACTTTCTAATGTACTCCTATTATCAAATTTTCTTCATTCTCTTGGTATCTTTATTTGAAATGCAAGAATGTAAGTTTAGATGCCGGCCCATTTTTGGTGAACAACCTGGGTTGTTTTTGCTGATTGGTAGATAAATTCATCCACCAATAAAAAAGTGCTGTCCAGAATTCTGAACCCAAAAAAAGCCTAGATGCCTTCTTTTTCAAATAAAGATAGCAAGAGAACGAAGAAAAAGTGATAATAGGAGTAAATTAGAAAGTTGCTTAAAATTGCATGCTCTATCTGAATCACGAAAGAAAAAAATTTGGGTTCAGTGTCCCTTTAAATAGGGAAGAGACTTAATAGTGGATTTATACGTTGTAGTAAAAGTAACTCATTTGAAGACATTTATTATTTACAGTTGATGGGCACTGCCATGGGCTCGAACATGGCACCTTCCTATGTCAACATATACTGTATATATAGAGAAATTCGAAACAGAAGTCATGAAAGTCCATGAACATTCAACAATAAGATTATAAAAAAGATACCTTGATGATCTGTTCATCATCTGGCTAGGATCTGCTGATGAATTGAAACAATGGATACAAGGACTTAATTCAATGAATAATCCAGTAAAATTTTAATTCCACCATGAGAATCAACATGTGAGAATTACCTGAATTTATGAATTTACAAATAAAGGGTAGGCTACATACAACCCTATTTAGGAAAGAAACATATAGAAATTCTATATTATTGGCACAAAGTTGTCATCCGAAGGCCTTAATACAAGCCGTTCCAAAAAGACAGATGCTCCGTGTATCCACAGATCCCTGTCTGTCTTTGCAGAATATACCTAGTGTTATCTACAAAAGAGCACGTAATCTAAGGAATATGTTATTAAGCACAGATCCACTTCACTTCTAAGTAACAAGAAGAGTTCATGGTTACAAACAAAAAACAGGGCTTCTATAGATTTATATCATGTACAACATGCAATTCTATGATTCCGGGGAAATACCTTTATACACCCACATACCAATTACAAATATTAGATAAAACACTATCTAATGTGCATCACATCATTTGTGGTATATCTGCTTAATTGCTCATGTGGAATGTACTATGTGGGTAAGACTGAGGGTAATGCCAAAACTATATTTGCCAATCATAGTTCAGCCATTAGATCAGCTCAAAAAACAGGCAATAGTGAACCACCAGTTGCCCGACATTTTTTTGGAAAAGCAGCATTCTGTAACTGACCTTAGATTAAGAATAATTAACCATATTCCACCACTTAGAAGAGGGGGTGACAGGAGTTAGATGTGAAGCCAAGTGAATACATAATCTGAACACCATTTATCCAAACGGACTAAATATGAACATTGATTGGCATTGTTTTTTTATAGGTCCCATTTTTTTGCTATGCCCATACATTGTTATATATAACGGGACTACTAAACAGACAAGTGAGATATTAGGGGGATTCCTATATATAATATTGAATTAATTAGTTTCTCCTGTCTAGAAAACTGTAGTTTTCTAGCTACATATATATCCTCAGATGAATAAGGCTTTCTTTTACCTTCAAAATGCTAAAGGAATGCAACAGTTTATTTGATCTATTTTGGCCACATTAGCTTGAATAAAATGAATGACTTTAGCACTTTTATTAACTGAGTGCAATAACTACTGACAGTATTACATAGGAAGCAAACAAATATTCCAAAGAACTGACAGTACTGTTTAAAGGCAGCATCGCCGAGAGGCGTCTTACCATACATTTCACTGGGTGGCAATGCTTCTCTGATACTGTCGATATGTTCGAAGTAGCATCACCACCTAAATTGAAGGAGTAATGTAAATGATCCCTTAATACAGAACTGTATGGCAATGTAATTTACATGTGTCAATAGAAACTCAACCCCTGTTCTTACAATACAATAGTGTATTAAACCTATCAATAATACACCTATAAGGCTGGGAGGTTGCTCGTATATGATATATGTATATACATTGTTTACTGTATATGTATTGTATAGTATAATACTAGAATATGTATGTAAACTTAAGGCATGATTGTAAAAATATTGCATTTTGTCCTTATGTGTCTTTTTTTCTGATTTTTAGAATGCAATTGCGTGTTTGCAATATTTATATTTCATAATATTGCGATTACAATGGCGTGGTTGTGTTTTTCGTATAATATTGTGATTGCCATGGCATGATTTTGTTTGTCATACCATCGCAATTTTATGAAATATGAATATTGTAAGAAAACACGCATATGGACAAAATACACAATTTTTACAATCATGCCTAAAGTTTACATACACATTCTAGCACTATACTATACAATACATACACAGTAAACATTGCATATACATATTTCATATACCATGTATTAAAGTAGTTTAGGTGTGAACATTAATGCGTATATAAATATAAATATCTATAATATATATATATATATATATATATATATATATAAAAATATTTTTTATATGTAGCTATTAGATGGAGATTAGAAAGGAATGCATGTCTGTTTGATCAAATACCTATTTAAAATATTATTACTAAGTAACTAAGCTGAATCAGTGCTAAACCACCTTAGGAGAAGAGGACAGGCTACCCGCAGTCTCTTTCCTTAACTGCACATGTGCTGACATAGTTCATGCTATATCTGTGTATTGGTTTGTGATTGGTTAGCAAGGATTCTTTTGTTTTGGGGACAGGGATATCAGTGAAAACCTAAAACAATATTCTCATCAGCAGCAGTAGTGTTTACTGAAGCATTTCTGTTCTCTGTTCAGGGGGAACTTAGTTCCTCCTGCAAAAATAGTGCAGGAATTCCGTTCCCATGCGTTCCCGCCCAAATTGACCCCTGGTACTAGCCCTTTACATGTTCTAAATGCTTTGGGCTCAGTCATATACATTTCTTCATCTTTTTCTCCAATGAATACTGTTAACTTTACATTAAGCTGATCTTGAATATGTCTATAGACAGTGGAGGGACCAGCATGGGACTGAAACAAGCTAAGGGTTAATGCTGAAAGGAGTGAGATAGGAGAAGAGGCAGTGTGGGGTTAGTTGCAACAATGTTGCTAGTGTAGGGAGGAGCTCCCCTTCTTACCTTAAAAGTGTGCAACACTGATCACTGGCCCTCTTCTTCCTGGATCCTGAGCAGAGACGTTTTTGCAGTACTTGCTGATTCAAAACTTCTTCATGCAGCGTCCTAGAAGAACCAGACTCCCTCCTCAAAGATTCCATGCACTGACTTTTGCAAGACCTGGAAAGGAAAAGCAGATAAGTGACATGGATAATGGGGAGGATTTAGATGATTTTGTTCCTGAAACACAACCTGATAGCTTAGTTGTTACAGCTCCTAGCCATTTACACACATCAATTACTACAGTTGCTGAAGTGCATGACTTTAGCTGCACCGGATCGGCCTATGCCACTGAGGCACTGGTCAGGGCCCCTAGCATAGAGGCCTTAGGTGCAGAGAGTGATGGGGCAGGGGTAGAGCAGGGAGAACAGGTGTTGGCACAAAGGGTGGAATCGCCTGAACTGTTTACTGACAGGCCAGGCGTGTCAACCCCATTACTTAAAAAACGGCCTAATAAGGGTAGAGGTGCTGCAGTAAGTCATTCCCCTTCCCCACGTATAATTAGGGAACCGACCGCCTCTGCTGTCCCCCCTTCCCCCTGTGTGATACATCATCACAATGATATTGGCCCCCATGTTCAGTCCACCACTACCGCTGCCAATGTTAATCCCCAGCAAGGCCTAGTAGTAGGCCCCAATATGGCGGCGGTGGGTGTGGACTCCAGCATGGTGGCTCTTCAACATCCCCCTATGTCACACAATATGGCGGCTGTGGGTGGAAACACCAATATGGCGGCAGTTGCGGGGGGGCCTTCTTGGGCACTGCCGGGTAACTTACCTGACTCTTCTGTCTCCTCCCTCTTTGCGGCGCTTCCCCCGTCGGCTGCGTCGGCGATGGCGTCCTTACTTGCGTCCCTTGCGTCGGCCATGTCTCCTCCTGTAGCTCCTATCCATGCGGCTGCTCCATCGGCGAATCCGGAAGTGGGCGCGATAAGCCCCGCCCCTTCCGGTGACGTCATTTCCGCCCATACACGGCAAGACACACGCGGAGATGGCGGCAATCGACCGGGTCCTCTCCTTTACACCGGAGGTGAGTACCATGAGAGGACACCGGTAGGGGAACGATTGCCAGTCTCCATGAGGGGCAGTACAAGGAGGAAAAATGTTCAGAGAAGGGTTAACTTTGCTGCGGCGTCACGTGGGAGCGGGGCCATAAGAGGTTTCTCAGGGCAAAGGCGAGGTGCCACAACTAGCATAGTGAGGGGAATGAGAGGGTCCAGCCGCTCCAATATGAGAAACAGAGGTTTGGTTAGAGATAGCCGTGTGACACATACCCAGTTATATAAGGGTACAGACCAAGTTTATCCCCGCGACAGGGGCGAGGCTCACAGCAGCGATGCTGCGCTTCAAGGCTTAACTGACAATGCGATGAGGGGAAACACTATTAACCCAGTGCATGCCACAGGTGTGCGTGATTTGCATGCATGTGGTAGGGCAGTTCAAGCGAGAGAGATTGCACGGGTTGAGAATGAAAGATCTGATGCTACAGTTAACACTTTCATTGCCAGTGTGAATGCTCATGATAATGTGAATGCCTTTATGAATGCTCATGATAATGTGAATGCCTTAACTAGCAATGCTGCGCTTCAAGGGTTAACTAACAATGCTATGAGGGGAAACACTATTAACCCAGTGCATGCCGCAGGTGTGCGTGAATTCCATGCAAGTGGTAGGGCGGTTCAAGCGGAAGTGAATGCGCAGGTTGCGAATGAAAGATCTTCTGCCCCAGTTAACGCTTTCATGGCCAGTGTGAATGCTCATGACAATGTTAATGTCTTAACTAGTGTGCCTAGGGCTAATGTGACGACTGGGCTGAGTGGGAACAGGCCTAATTTGTGTGGTGTTCAAGGGGGCACTGTATTGGGGAATGAGTCTCTGGGGAGTGAAACTGGTAATCCTTCCAATGCTGGTGTTCGTTGTGCTCGCCAAATTTTGTCTATTTTGCAGGGTACAGCTCAAACGGAGTCTGTTTTGCCTTCAACATCTGGCACAGCTAGTATTACCCAGGCAGCTAATTCAGCGGCTCCACAGCATGATCTCGCACCACCTGCACCTGCTCAGCAGCCAGCAGTTCCCGACACAAGGAGAGAAGCCCAGCCGGTTGCGACAGCTCAAGCAGCGGCATCCTCTGCAGAGGGTAAGACCGGGGCCTTTATACATGACCGACCTGACATAGATGACTTATCACTTACTGAGTCAGGATCTGACAGTGACACTTCATTGGGGCTGCACACTAAGGGCCAAAAACGTATGTTCTCAATGGTAAAAAAGATGTGGCAGGAATTTCAAGGGGGTACTTTTAGGAAATCAGGTCAGCAGCAGCAGCAGCAACTAGCTTTGACAGAGCATCCCCATGACACATCAGCACAGTTCATTGAGCGCCCTTTACCTACCCCTAGTTCAGAGCGCAAAGTCGCGTTACACGGTGACTCTTTGCCCTCTTATACCCCTTCTTTGCATGGACATTTAAAACCTAAGACGGTTAAAAAAATCCAGCAAGGGAGATACGTTAATGTTTTTGAGCTTTCAGCAGAAGCTTATAGACAAAAAGAGAAGAGTATGGATGGCACTGGTCCTAAACGGTTCAAGCGCCTGGAAACTTTTGATGAATGGCTCATTTGTTTCAGGGTATACTCTTCCTGCTATTTAGAAAAGTACCCCAGCCAGTGTCATGCTATCTTGAAATACACTGATAACATACACTGGATTCAGAGGAGGTATGGAGATTCTGCATGGAGGGACTATGACTCTGAGTTTAGGCAAAAGATGGCAGGGAATCCGGTGCTTACATTTGACACCACCGATACCCACCTTTGGCAACGCCTAGGCTCTCATCCTCCCTCCTCCTCAACCACGGGGGTCGCGAACCAGTCCTTTCGTTCACCGAAAGGTAAGCGAAAGGGTGGTGCCTGTTGGGCGTACCAGGATGGGAAGTGTGATAAAGGTAGCTCCTGCAACTTTCGCCACACATGTAAGTTCTGCGGGGGTTCTCACCCCGGCAGCGAATGTTCCAAAAGAAAAGATTTCCAAGCTAATAGGGCCACCAACAGATTCGCGACTGTTTCAAAGGGCCCCAACCCCGGTGAGGGTTCACGCCCTTGAGCCCTGGCTACGAATGTACCCAGAACGCCACGCCGCCATATTGTTACGTGACGGTTTTTTGTACGGGTTTCATATCCCTTTAATGCGAAGCCCACAAGGGGCTCCTTGTGCTAGAAACTTAAAATCAGCTTATCAGTTTCCGCACGTTGTTAGATCGAAATTGAATAAAGAAATTCAGTTGGGAAGGATAATAGGCCCATTTCCTTCCACCCCCCTTCAAGGTTTGGTGATTTCCCCTCTAGGGGTTGTGCCAAAGAAGGAGGCAGGTAAATTTCGGCTAATTCAACATCTATCTCACCCCAGGGGCACTTCTGTCAATGATGCCATTGACCCAGATATGAGCTCAGTGAAGTATCAATCGTTTGACAGCGCCTTACAGCTGGTTCGGTCGGCAGGGAGAGGGGCCCTACTGGCAAAACTTGATATTGAGGCCGCCTTCCGTTTGCTGCCGCTGAACCCAGCAGCCTTCCCTCTCATGGGAATTAAATTTGAGGGTGGCTACTATGTAGACCGTTGCCTTCCGATGGGCTGTGCCCTTTCCTGTGCCCCTTTTTGAGACATTTAGTACGTTTCTACATTGGGCAGTCAGCCAGCGGGTGGGTGGAAATTTCATAGCTCATTACCTAGATGACTTTCTCCTGGTAGGTAGAAAGGATTTGCGGGATTGCCAGTTGCTGATGCAGTCCATGAGAGATCTCATGTCACAATTTGGGGTTCCTCTCGCGGAAGACAAGTCTGAGGGTCCATGCACTTGCCTCACATTCCTAGGTATCCAAATTGACACTGAAAAGCAGCTGTGTAGGTTACCTCCTGAAAAGGTTCAAGCCATGTTACTTACGGTGAAATCGACTTTAACCAGTCGTGATGTTTCACTTCGCCAACTCCAATCCTTGCTGGGCCTCCTTAATTTTGCAGGCAGAGTAATCCCTATGGGGAGGGTTTTTAATAGAAGGTTGGAAAGTAAGTTAAAAGGGTCTCCCGCACCGTCGAAAAGAATTAGAGTCACTGAAGGCATGAAAGCTGATTTGCAAGTCTGGGAAGACTTCTTAAGGAATTTTAATGGCATCTGTCTTTGGCGCTCTTCCCCTACTTCTAGCCAATCGTTGCATTTGTTTACAGACGCAGCGGGGTCTAAAGGATATGGGGCCTATTTTCAGGGGCAATGGTCCGCAGGCCCCTGGCCTTCAGACTGGAATGCAAAGGGTCTGACGCGAAACCTTACATTGTTAGAACTGTTCCCGATAGTGCTAGCAGTTGAATTATGGGGAACATGCTTTGAAAATCAAGCGGTCATTTTCTGGATGGACAACCTTAGTGTTGTCCACGCAGTCAATAACCTATCAGCAACTTCGGCTGCGGTAGTCTGTTTGCTCAGACGCTTGGTGTTGCGTTGTTTAGAGCTTAATATTCAATTTCAAGCTCAGCATGTCCCCGGTGTTAATAATGTGCTTGCGGATGCTCTATCGAGATTCGATTGGGCGACTTTTAGACGTCTTGCTCCTAATGCTGCTCCAGAAGGTTTACCCTGTCCCGGTTTTCTTTGGCAGCTTCTAAGTCGTGGATATCCCTGCTCCCTTTAGTACGGGCTTCACTAGCCCCGTCTACTTGGCGCTCTTACACGAGCTTGTGGGACGAATGGGAAAGATTCTGCCATCATCAAGATTTGGAAGCTGTGGAGGCATCTCAAGCTACATTGTGTGATTGGCTGGTGAGTCTCAGGCAGGCTGGGGTTCGGCATGGAGGTATTCACTCGCGGCTTGCGGCATTGTCATTTTTCTTTCGCACCATGGGCATGCCTGACCCAACTAGCGCTTTCTTTGTGCGGCAGGTAGTTAAAGGGTGGGGAAGATCGCAGCCCCAGCATAAAGACCCTAGGGAGCCCATTACCCTCGCTCGGCTTGAGCGGCTGGTGGAGGCGTTAGGGCAGGTTTGCGCTACGCCATACGAGTTTTCCCTGTTTCGTGCAGCCTTTGTCCTGGCTTATTCTGCAGCCCTTAGGGTTGGTGAATTAGTATCCCCCTCCAAGACACAACTTGACAGGGGCCTGTTGGCCGAACATTTACGGTTTGCAACAGATTCCCTGTTGCTATATCTACCACGGTCAAAGACAGATCAGCAGGGAAAAGGGGTGTGGATTTCTATGCCCAAAACATCGGGATCGTGCTGCCCGGTATTAGCTCTTTCACACTTTTGGGAAGTGAGACCAGGCAACCCGGGGTCCCTGTTAATACATGCTGATGGTTGTGCGTTGTCCATTTACCAGTTTCGCAAAGTTTTAGCAAAGGCAGTGGCAGCTGCCGGTTTAGACGGAACCAGGATTGCCTCCCATTCTTTCCGTATAGGGGCTGCGACTAACGCTGCGATGACAGGTTCCTCAGCAGATGCTATTCGACATGTGGGTAGATGGCGGTCCAACAGATATCGCGGTTATGTTCGGCCAGTTGTTTAATGTTTCCCTTCCATTTCTGTGTTGTTTACACTGTTTGTCGTTGCAGGAACCGCACAGGGAGCCAGGAGAGTGTGGATTGTCGGGCACTCGTATGTCCATTGGGCATGCATCCGCTGTTTATCCCTCCCCGGGGGTCAGTCACTGGGTTTCCCTGCAACTAAAGCATCAATTAGATGGTTAGGGGAGAGGGGCATGTGTTGGCCTAGGTTAGCCCCCCTTATTTCCGAGGCCCTAGTTCGCTGGGGTAAGCCCCACATATTGATTATTCACCTGGGCGGTAACGATGTGGGCGCCATTCCAGTGTTGGAATTGACAAAAATCATGCAGGCCGGGATTGCATGGATTAAGATCAGAATCCCGAACGTTGTAATCGGGTGGTCTAATATTATTCCCAGACTGGAATGGCGGCACATGGTCAGTCATAGCGCAGCCTATCGAGTTAGGAAAAAGATCAATGCCTCGATTGGTAGGACCGTCACGGGAGTGGGAGGTTTCGTGGTTAAACACGACTCCATCACGTCCGACAAGCAGCATTTCTATAGAAGGGATAGGGTTCACCTGCAGAATGTAGCCCTAGATATCTTTATTGAGGATATTAAAAATTCTATAGGAACCCGCCTGTAAGCAGGTTGTGGTTGTTAGGTGGCGGCAAGGTTAGCATTATGTTATGCTATCTTGTGGCGGGAGGTAGCGGCCCTGTTGCGTAGGGAATGGCGAAAAGGGGTGAGCGATGACCAGTCTAAAAGTGGGAGGGGCGGATGTCCCCAAGTGCACGTGGGGTGCCCCTCCTTCCCCTTGCGGGTGAGTCACAAGAGCTCGACACCCCTCAGTAGCGTTTCCTTGAGCAGAGAGCCTCTCTGCTGCAGATTCCGTTTTGGGCCGCTTACCTCTTGCAGTGCTGGGTTATGTTTTAGGATAAGCGCTTGCCGCCATCTTGCCTGTTGTGCAGTTTTTTCTGATGCGTTCAGTTTAATAAATATTTTGCCCTGTGACGGTCAAATAGTTTACCCATAACCAGTTTCTGTGTCGTTATTTATTAGGTTAAGTTAAATAAAGTGTTAAGTTATATTTGTGTTAAGTTATGTAAGCCTCTCTGCTGGTAACAACTGATAGGCATTTAATCCCTTAAGACAGTGGAGGGACCAGCATGGGACTGAAACAAGCTAAGGGTTAATGCTGAAAGGAGTGAGATAGGAGAAGAGGCAGTGTGGGGTTAGTTGCAACAATGTTGCTAGTGTAGGGAGGAGCTCCCCTTCTTACCTTAAAAGTGTGCAACACTGATCACTGGCCCTCTTCTTCCTGGAT
Organism: Bombina bombina; assembly: GCF_027579735.1. Taxonomy (NCBI): domain Eukaryota; kingdom Metazoa; phylum Chordata; class Amphibia; order Anura; family Bombinatoridae; genus Bombina; species Bombina bombina. The sequence goes on along the minus strand of NC_069501.1, from coordinate 428,328,937 downwards.
CCTGAGCAGAGACGTTTTCCCGCCCTCCCTCCCTTTTTGGCAAGATGGCTACTCTAGCTAGTTAATTTACGGGACCTGGGCATGCCTAGTCAGGCTAGCCTTTGAAGTCCATAGCAGGATAGTTCCAGCTTTCCTCTCTGGATTTCTCAGTTCGAGCGGCTGGGATACAGAGACCTTCTCTGACACCCTCACGGCGGGAGGTAGCGGCCCTGTTGCGTAGGGAATGGCGAAAAGGGGTGAGCGATGACCAGTCTAAAAGTGGGAGGGGCGGATGTCCCCAAGTGCACGTGGGGTGCCCCTCCTTCCCCTTGCGGGTGGGTCACAAGAGCTCGACACCCCTCAGTAGCGTTTCCTTGAGCAGAGAGCCTCTCTGCTGCAGATTCCGTTTTGGGCCGCTTACCTCTTGCAGTGCTGGGTTATGTTTTAGGATAAGCGCTTGCCGCCATCTTGCCTGTTGTGCAGTTTTTTCTGATGCGTTCAGTTTAATAAATATTTTGCCCTGTGACGGTCAAATAGTTTACCCATAACCAGTTTCTGTGTCGTTATTTATTAGGTTAAGTTAAATAAAGTGTTAAGTTATATTTGTGTTAAGTTATGTAAGCCTCTCTGCTGGTAACAACTGATAGGCATTTAATCCCTTAAAGCTCCAATACCTATTATTGTTCTATTTGTGCTGCTTTTGACTTTAGGTGCAAAGGCTTCATGGTAGCCATTATACTTTAGGGTTAATTCCTTTACTACTACTCTGGTATTGTGACGCTGCAGAATTCTGCCTGTATCCAACTGATGTTTGAAGCATTTTTGCCTTTAGGTAATTCAGTGAGAATTTATGTATAATTTTTTATGGATTAAGTTTCCTTTTTGGTTGATTCTTTCTACTTGGCAGCTTAAAGAGATATAAAGCAGTCTGTTTGATTATTGTAATAAAAAACACTCAGCAGTGGGTTATACTTAAAGGTACAGTCTTCTCCAGAATTTGTATTGTGTAAAAAGAGAGATAATCCCTTTATTACCTATTCCCCAGTTTTGCATAACCAACGATGTTATATTAATATATTTTCTTTCATACAGGTGGTGAGAGTCCATGATCTATTACTCATGGAAATTACTCTTCTCTACCACTAGGAGGAGACAAAGATTCCTAAAGCCCAAGAGCTCCATAAAACCCTTCCCACCTCACACATACCTCAGTCTTTACTTTACCTCCACTCGATATGGTTGAAGAATGAAGATGTGCACGTGATTCTTCAGTCTATGTTGAGGCCCAATTTCCCCTCAGAGTACAGTGCTTGCCAGAGGAATGTATTTGGGGTATGGTTTATGATTCTATTGTTTCACTGCATAGGAAATATTTCATAAACCCTCTGCAATTGGTTGCAGGGACGTGTCTTCTGCATCCCTTTATAGATCTACAATACACTCCTATTCCATAACATCTGGAACTGGTTTGTCTGTCTGCTACTTGATTGCTAGTGGACGAGTGCCTATTGGTAATATATAAGTATATATATATATATATATATATATATATATATATTTTAAAACATGTACTGTAGATAGTCATTTAGCTATATTATGGGCACTTTTTTATATTAAAAAAGTTTATCTATATATGTTATTAAATATGGCCCTAAGACAGATCTTTCACTATTCCATTGCTTTTGTGTGAGGCATTTTTCACGCATCGGCCTGTTTTTGCAGGCTGGGATTGTGCACGTCCCTTAGTCTCTTAGGATCTGCAGGTTTTTTTCAAACGCTGGGTTTGCCTGTTTTCCCGTACATTGGTGTAGGCATGTAGGGGCCTATTTATCATATATATATAGCTTGAAGGCCCGTGATTCTGGCGAGTCTTCAGGGTTGCCAAAAACACCAGTTAAAGACCGCTGCTCTATATCCTGTCCGCCTGCTCTGAGGAGGCGGACAGACATCTCAGGAAATCAACCCGATCAAATATGTTCGGGTTGATTGAAACCCCCTGCTAGCGGGGGCGGCGTTGCACCAGCAGTTCACAAGAGCTGCTGGTGCAATGCTGAATGCGGAGAGCGTATTGCTCTCCACATTGAGTGATGTCGGTTAGATATGATCCGCTGATCGGATCATGTCGGACATAGGGTTGATAAATCGGCCCCGTAGAGTCAGCGCACATTTGCCCAGCTATGCGTGCTTAGTCTCTTTTAAACTCTCAGTTGTTTGGCGTGAGTTTGGAGATAATGTTATTTTCTCCTGTACTTGTCCTTTTCAGCTCGGCTTAGTGTTCATTGTTCCTGTCAAAGCTACTTAGGTGGGGGTAAATGGTTACCATTCCTCAAGAGCTTTTGTAAGGGGTTTTACGGTATTTATTGCATTGCTTAGACATATGCTATAATGGAGCAGCAGGATTCCGTCCCTACATCTATCCAAGAAACTAATTCTCCTGAATGCCTTTCAGGGTGTGCTTATTGTAAAAAAAAGCTGATGTGTAGAGGACGTTTGCTGAACAAAAATATGTGACAATAGAACTTAAGTTTTATAATGGTAGCTCCCTTATTTCACTAAAGGCTACACTTAGTATTTCTAAGTGCTTATTTTGCAAGAAAACTAGTAAGATGTTTGCTGTTTTTAAAACAATCTGACTTTTTTATTTTTACTTTATTAATATTATTATTATCAGTTATTTGTAGAACGACAACTTTGTACTAATGGGCAGTGTTTAATATCTCTTCAAGCAGTAGGAGGTTTGTCATTTGTCTTCCACAAAGAGATTCACATACCAACATCAGCCCTGTGAAGTAAGACAGGTTGAGCTGGCAATTCTTTGTACTCAGTTTGAACGTCTAGTAGTTGGAATCACATCTGCTTGTAGAGCTTCATTTGGGTCCTTAGTCCATTTCTCCTACACTGTGTCCAAATGTACTTGTGTATACCCTTATTTTCAAAGTCCTGAGCATAAAAATCCCAGCTTTATGCTTTTATTATAGGAAATATAAATAAATACCTAATAAAAGGAATTTATAAAAGGGGTCTGTTCTTTTCTAAACTGGCTGGGTTCACCACAGGAGCAGATCACTGAAATTAGATGGAAAAAAGTGCCAAACACAGGAACACAATGGAAATGTTTTTGACACCTTTTTACTGGCTTATTTTATCATGTGACATTGTGTTATCATCATAGCTAGCTATAATTGGAGCAAACGAGACTGACTCTCCCACTCACAAAGATGGTCATTCCCTTGATCTGATTTTCACCTATCGATGCACTCTTTCAAATTTAACAAACTCCCCTTTTCCTCTCTCTGACCATCATCTCCTAACTTGCAACATCACTTCCCTACCTACAACTCCCCCTCCCTCTACCCCTCACACCAAACTTCACAGAAGCACTAAGTCACTAGATCTGCATCAGCTCGCTAGCGCTCTCAAACCTCTCCTCTCATCCATCACCTCCTTTTCCTGCCCTGACCAATCTATCTGCCAGTATAATTCCATCCTTACATCGGTCATTGACACTCTGGCCCCTCCAACCTTAGCTCAGAAACCACACTCTCATCCTCAGCCCTGGCATACTCCTCTGACACGATACCTACGCAGATGCTCCCGTACTGCTGAGCGACATTGGAGGAAATCTCGGAGTTCAGCTGATTTTCTTCACTACAAGTTCATCCTGAACTCCTACTATTCTGCCCTTAATCTTTATAAGCAACAATATTTTTCTAATTTCATCTCTACTCTTTCCTCTAACCCTAAACGTCTGTTCTCCACGTTCAACACTCTTCTCCGCCCACCCCCACCTCCGAACACAACCTCTCTCTCAGCTCAAGATTTTGCAAGCCACTTCAACAACAAAATTGACTCCATCAGAAGTGAAATCAGCTCTCAACATACTTCCAATCTCCCACCCCCTCAAAAGCTCACGATCACCCAAAACCCAAATATCCAAAAATGCAGCTCTTTTGCCCCTGTTAATGAGGATGATGTTTCTGCCCTTATACTGTCCTCCCACCTCACTACCTGTCCCCTCGACCCTATCCCCTCACAGCTACTCCCCTCCCTCTCTTCTACCCTCACCCCCATACTCACACACATTTTCAACTTCTCCCTCAGCACTGGTATATTTCCCTCATCTCTAAAACATGCACTGGTCACACCTATCCTCAAAAAACCTTCCCTTGATCCAACCTCCCCTTCCAATTACCGCCCTATTTCCCTACTCACTCTTGCCTCAAAGCTCCTCGAAAAGCTAGTTTACGCATTTGTCTATCCCATTTCCTTACACTAAACTCTCTTCTTGACCCACTGCAATCTGGATTTCGTTCCCATCACTCTACAGAGACAGCAATTGTCAAGGTTACCAATGACCTACTTACAGCAAAATCCAAAGGCCACTTCTCTCTGCTTATCCTCCTTGACCTGTCTGCAGCCTTTGACACTGTTGACTTCTGCTCCAAACCCTCCAATCCTTCGGCATCTGTGACACAGCTCTCTTGTGGTTCTCTTCCTATCTGACTAACCGTACATTTAGTGTAGCCTTCTCTGGAGCATCCTCTGCCCCGTTACCACTTTCTGTTGGGGTACCTCAAGGCTCTGTCCTTGGTCCCCTTCTCTTTTCAATCTACACGTCGTCACTAGGTTCCTTAATAAAGTCCCATGGGTTTCAATACCATTTGTATGCCGATGACACCCAAATCTACTTCTCTACACCAGACCTACCTCCTTCCTTACTAACCCGTGTCACTAACTGGCTTTCTCACATCTCATCTTGGATGTCCTCTCACTACCTTAAGCTAAATCTCTCCAAAACTGAACTCCTTATTTTTCCCCCTTCTTCCAATGTCTCCACCCCCAAAATTTCTATAACTGTTGATAATTCCATCATTACCCCTACCCCGCATGCCCGATGTCTTGGGGTCACACTTGACTCAGATCTTTCCTTCACTCCTCTCATTCAGTCCTTGGCTAAAGCCTGCCGCTTCCACCTTAAAAACATTGCTAAAATTAGACATTTCCTTACACAAGATACAACAAAGATTTTAATCCACTCTCTCATCCTTTCCCGCCTTGACTACTGCAATTCCGTCCTCTCTGGTCTACCTAGCTGCCGCATAGCTCCTTTACAATCCATTATGAATGCCTCTGCCAGGCTCATCTTCCTTACTCGTTGCTCTTCATCTGCTGCACCTCTCTGCCAATCCCTTCACTGGCTTCCTCTTGCCTCTAGGATTAAACATAAAATCCTCACCCTGACATATAAAGCTCTCAACTGCACTGCTCCCCCCTACATCTCAGAACTTGTCTCTAGATACTCTCCCTCCCGTCCCCTTCGATCAGCTCAGGATCTCCTCCTCTCCTCCTCTCCTCCTCTCTTGTTACTTCCTCACATTCACGTTTACAGGACTTCTCTAGACTGGCCCCCATCTTGTGGAATTCCCTACCTCGCTCCATAAGACTCTCCCCCAATTTTAACAGCTTCAAGCACTCCCTAAAAACTCTACTATTCAGGGATGCTTACAACCAACACTAACCTTTCCTAACTCCATTGCTTTCCCCTTGAACCCCTTAGAATGTAAGCCTATGAGCCCAGCTGTTTGCAGATCGCATCATAAGAGCCGACTGCAACAGTGAAACTCTCGGCAGGGCCCTCTACCCACTTGATCCTTGCAAAAACTAACCTGTATATCGACTATGTTTACAGCGCTGTGGAATCTGTTGGCGCTCTACAAATACCTGATAATAATAATAATAACCACCGTTTGGTTGGCAAATAAGCTACCTTTTTATTGGACATTGTTGTGCACTTTATTACATCACAGGTTATTTTGACCTGGCTGTCCAGGGGATGCATCATAGTTTGTGTGGGCGTAGTTAGAAATCACATTATATGATTATTGTATTCTGATTGAATATGAGACTGTTGAAATATCTGATACAACTGTATGTACACATAAGCCTGACAAAATACCCTTTTAGAGCTATAAAATACAATGATTGTGCTATTCTCCCTTGTTGAGGAGTTTTTTTCCCCTTCTAATAAAGTCATATTGCTCTCTGCATGTTCCGGTCCCAAAGGAGTATCCAGAATGTGAGAGTCAGTGGTCAGTTTGCTGGGTAGCTGAGAGAACTCAGTCTGTTCTTATAGCACAAGATATGTGCCTCCTTTTAAAAATTCCATTTTGTTACTGTGCTTGGTTGATTACTGTACCACAAAGCACCCTTTCTTCCTACATTTCCTACAATTAAAGTTTATATTGTATCATTCCTGGAGCCAAACTGAAAGACTGTGAAAATTGATTGTAAGCTCAGGCTTGTAAATTACATCTTGCACCTTGTTAATCACAGTCTAGTCTACTGCCATCTATGCTCACCATATCTGCAGTATTATTATTTCATGTTTTGAAGAAATTACATTTTTTTCACATGAGATTTAAGCCAGCAATTATTATTCATATTATTTCTATGATTTGCATAAGCAACACAGGTTTAAAGAGCAATGCATTCACTTTTAAAATGTTCTCTGCTGCCATCTTGTGGCCTTTTCTGTGCATTGCTTCATTTTCCAGCAATGTCTTACAAGATATATAATCATATAAGTAAAACAGCTTTTCCTATTAAAGGGACAGTCAACACCAAAATTGTTATTGTTTAAAAAGATAGATAATGCCTTTACTAATCATTCTCCAGCTTTGGAAACCAACATTGATATATTAATATACTTCATAACATTTAAATCTCTACATTTCTCCCTGTTTCTAAGCCACTATAGACAGTCTCTTATCACATGCTTTTTTATTTGCTTTTCACAACAGGAGACTGTTAGTTCATGTGGGCCATATAGATAACATTGTGCTCATGCCTGTGAAGTTATGCACAACACAGCACTAATTGGCTAAAATACAAGTCAATAGATAATAAATATAAAGTCATGTGATCAGGGGGGCTGTCAGAAGAGGCTTAGATACAAGGTAATCACAGAGGTAAAAAGTATTTTAAATGGACAGTTTACTCAAAATGTTTCTCCCCTTTATATATGAAAAACAACTAATTGTAACTCTTGAAGACTCTTGAGACTCTTGAAAAAGTTCCGCCGCTAACGGAACAAAATGTGCGTCGAGTTACAATCAGCTGTTTTTCAGCTGTCAGGCGGAATATCCGCTTTAGGAGGAATTAGGTCCCAGTGAAGCTTCCGTACCTAACCAGCTGAACACACAGAGCGCGGTAAAGCCGAGGGTTACCTCTCCTCAGGGAATATATTAGTAAGTCTTTTTATTTGTTATATTTGGGACTTACAACAGTATCATCTATAATACAAATGTGGACTTTATTCGAATACTTTGGAGGTCTTTTGAGAACTGGCTAAGAACGGATAAGAACGAGATACATGAGATCTGGTGTCTTGCGCTTCTCTTTTTCACTATAGTTCTGCAGTTCCTGGTGGATCGTTGTTTGGGAAGACTTTCCTTTAGAAGAGCTGCATTAACATCATTTCTCAACTTTTACCTTTGGAGAACAAACCGCCTTACCCTAAGTGACTGTGCGACCTTGTGGATATCTACAGATCATCATAAAAAGGACAGTACCCTTTGCACACAATCATATATGTTTTTACATGTTTTTTATTTATTTATTTACATGTAAAATTCTTTCTTTCTTTTTTTGTAGTATTTTTTAAATAATTATACAGGTGCTATATATGCAACTAAGTATCATTTTTATATATATACTATACTATTATATAGATTGAATCCCTCATCAGATAGCGCTGAGTATTTGTTTTGTTTTATATATATATATATATATATATATATATATATATAAAACTGTTAGTTACAAAAGGAAATATTATGTCTTGCTTTTCCCACTGGATTCTTTCTCTTTTATTATTCTAGTGGTGTCTCTTTCATATTTTCTCTGAGATCCTTCCTCACAAATTAGTTCTCAATGCAGAACTTCAATACTAAATAATTTGGAATTGGATTTTCTGTTTTCAGAGTACTTTGACCCATAGCCTTTGTTATGATTTTAGTTTAAGTAGTATGGAACTTTAAAGCAGGGGCTGGGTAAACAGTAAGGCTGCCAACTTTAAAAAAAAAAGGTAATTGACAAAAATTCACGCAGGAGGCCGACATCGACATGTGTGACTGTGTACATACATATGTGTGTGTGTACATATGTATGTGTGTATATATATACTGTATATGTGCATATGTATGTATGTACGTATGTGTGTGTACATATGTATGTACGTATGTGTGTGTACATATATATATATATATATATATATATGTGTATATGTGTGTGTATATATGTACAAATGTATGTATGCACGTATGTGTGTGTATATATGCACATATGTATGTATATATGTATGAGTGTGTGAGCGCGTATGAATTTGTATGTATTATGTATAAATGTGTGCGTTTGTGTGTGTGTATATATGCACATATGTATGTATGAGTGTGTGAGTGCATATGAATGTGTATGTATTATGTATAAATGTGTGCGTTTGTGTGTGTGTATATATATGCACATATGTATGTATGTATGAGTGTGTGTGCGTATGAATGTGTATGTATTATGTATGAGTGTGTGCATTTGTATATATGTGTATGTATTATGTATGAGCTTGTGCCTTTTGGACTGCTTAAAGGGATATGAAACTCAATTTTATTCTTTCATGATTCAGCTAGAGCATGTAATTGTAAGAAATCTAATTTACTCCTATTATCAATTTTGTCTTCATTCTCTTGGTATTTTTATTTGAAAAGCAGGAATGTAAAGCTTAGGAGCTGGCCCATTTTTGTTCAGCACTTGGGTAGCGCTTGCTGATTGGTGGCTAAATGTAGCCACCAATCAGCAAGTACTAACAAAGGTGCCGGCTCCTAAGCTTACATTCCTACTTTTTCAAATAAAGATACAAAGAGAACAAAAAAATGATAAAAGGAGTAAATTAGAAAGTTGCCTAAAATGGCATGCTCTATCGGAATCATGAAAGAAATAAAAAATGGGTCTCATATCCCTTTAATAAGCACATACCATACAGACATGTATGTAGGCATTGTTTAGGGTGTGCCAGGCCCCTGAGCACATGGCTATGTATACAGGGGTACTTACTTATTACTGGATGTGACGTAGCCACCTACAAGATTTTGGCTGTATGGTTTCCAGTGGATACTATAGAGAAGCAGAGTCAGGTTCAATAAACTGTCCCAACAGTTACACATGGGCCATTGTCAATTTTGTGACAAAAATGTGCCTAAAACATGCGAGCAATGAAACAAACCATGTAACAAAGATAATATGTAAAGCACCAGTATTATCTTCTAGGCAATGCAATAAGTGTAAACTGATTGTCAACATCAACTTTCACCGGCGTGAAAAATATAACCAATCATAACTCCCTACAGAATATACTGGGACCGTTCAGCAGAATATAATATACCAGGCAGGTTTGAGAACTGTTTTTGCATCTTTCATTGCCATTGTTTTTTGTTGTTGTTGTTTTTATTAAAATATAAACAAATAGTAGATTTTATTTTTTTTTTCGTTTTGAAAAGCTTTATTAAAGATGAAGTAAACAGTATGAACAATTAAAGTAAATCATTCCAGAGAAACTAGTTTCACAGGTAGTTTGCAAACATAGGGGTTACAGTTTTTTTTTTTTTCCTGACATTAAGTTAATCTGGGTAGAATTCGCATAACAAAATTGTTTGTTAATAAACAGTGTATAACATCTAAAACAATAACAACATAAGATATAAATAACGTGTTACTGTTCTCGCAGGAAGATATGTGAATGTAAGTTATGGAAGAGTTTGAATAAATAGTGGATTAGCAAAGAGAAGGATTATCACCCAACAATTTGAATTGTAGTGTTGGTAGGGTATAGGGGGAGACCTAAGGGGTTTGAAGTATAGTCATATTGGTGGTATCACGTGGTTCAAATATTCCTCCCAGAAGAAGCAAATGGAATGATAATCATTTAAACGGTTACTGTGTGTGCAGTGATATTTTTCCAATTGGAGGGATTGGGAGGTTACCTCTCTCCAAATATTAACCGACGGGAGGTGCTAAGACTTCCAGTTTTTCGGAATAAGCCTTTTCACTGAGTTGACCATAATGGTCAGCAAAGTGAGTCTTAATTTACACTTTACCTGTGTGAATTTATTGAAGAGGAAAAAACAAATATTTAGGTCAAAGGTCACGGAGAGTGCTCTTTCAATTTCAATCTTGATCGACAACCAGTAGGATTGAGTGATAGAACAGGCCCACCAAATGTGAGTGGGGGTACCGTCCATGTTGCAACCTCTCCAGCATTCTGGTGAGAGTGTGGGGAAGATGGTGGGTAATCGGGACGGTGTATAATACCATCTGTACAGGAATTTGATGTTCATCTCTAATATGTATAGAGAGGATGAGGATTTGGTCATAGAGGAGAAGATTTGTAGCCATTCTGTATGGGTCAGATGTTTATCGATTTCTTTTTCCCCACTTACCTACATAGGAAGGGAGTTAAGTAGTATGTTCATAAGTAATTGATATGAGGTCGATAGGAAGCCCTGATTTAGAGTGTCACGGAAACATATGCATTCAAAATTGGTTAAATTACGTGTGAGTTGGGCTTTGTGTGGATTTCTTGTGAGGAAATCTGACAGATGATTATATCGGAACCAATTTTCATATGTGTTACCCAAATGGGGGATAATCTCTGCTTGAGGTTTGGGTTTACCATTATGTGTAAGAATGTGAAAAGGAATAGATTTAGCTATATGAGGAAACAGTCAAACAGTAAAGCTTGAGTTGGTTGTTGAAAGGGGAAATCTACATTTTCTATTATGGGAGTCAGTGGGGAGGGTATTGTGGAGATATACCTATGCTTTTTGGTTAACATATCCCATAAGATAAAGGTTTCGGCAATTATTATCGGAAGATCAGCCGGTAAGTGCTTCGATTTCGGGGGAAGCCAACACTTACTGCCAAGATGGCTAGTGTTGGATAGGTGATGTTCTAAAAGAACCCACTCTTTGTGGGATGAGCGTTTGCACCAATTAATGATTCTGGTAAGGAAGGTAGCTGTGTTAGATTGGGAATTCCCAAGCCTCCCAAGTCTTTGGGGCAGTAGAGTGTTGCGGTAGCAATTCGGGGCTATTTGTGTTGCCAGATATATTTTGTGATATATTTTTGTAGATTGTGTATTAATGGTGTCGGTAAAGGGATTGGGAGGGTTTGGAAAAGATATAATAGTTTAGGGAGGAGGATCCTCTTAACAGCATTGATCCTGCCTATCCATGAAAGAAGTTTGTTGCCCCAGGAGAGTAGAAGAGCTTATGTCACAGTGGATATGGCTTTAAAATTTGCATCTAATAATGTGGTCTTGTAAGGGAATATATAAATTCCTAGGTATTTGATAGAGTGTTGCTGCGTGCGGAAGTGAGCTAGCAATTGTATTGTTTTTCAGTTCATCGTCATTAAGTCTATTGGGGAGTAGTTCCCATTTAGAAATGTTAATTTTAAAGTTAGAGCAGGAACCGTAGGTGTGGAGCGTTTGAATGAGGGGGGGGGGGGATCAATGAGATTGGTTGTGTGAGTGTTAGAAATATATCATCTGCATATAAAGGAGTTTTAGATTCATATTGGTCGAATTTGAAACCTTGGATAGCAGTATTATTTCTAATGCGGGAGGCCAGAACCTCCATGGCGAGGACAAAAAGTAAGGGAGAGAGGGGGCAGCCTTGTCTTGTGCCATTGGAAAACTGAAATGGGCGGGATAAGGCATCATTTAGTTTGACTTTTGCTTGTGGGTTATTGTAGAGAGAGAAGATTTTCCTATAAATATCTGGTCAAAACCAAATTTTGTAAGTGTTTGCAGGAATAGCCAATTTAGCCTGTCAAAGGCTTTCTCTGCGTCCATAGAGATGAACGCAGAGGGTATTTTGGGGTTATGGGCATATTCCATTAGGTGTAGAAAATCCTTGGTTTCTCTGTTAGGGGTAAAACCTGCCTGATTTAAATGGATTAAAGATGGTGGGAAAATGTTTATGCAGGTGGCTAGTATCTTTGTATATATTTTGAAATCTGTGTTTAGAAGGGATATCGGGCGAAACTTTGCAGGTATGGTTGGTGGTTTGCCTGGTTTGGGGATTACGACTACTTGTGCTTCTAACATGGATTGTGGGAAGGGGTTATTGTGGGACACCTCGTTAAAAAGATGTGTGAGATGGGGTATAAGTAATGATGAAAATGTATGATAATATTTACCTGAAAGGCCGTCAGGGCCTGGACTTTTCCCATTATTTAATGATTTTATGGTTGCAAGTAGTTCTTGGTGGGAAATAGGCTTGTTAAGGTCCTTAAGTTGCTCAGATGATATTGTGGGTAACTGTGTACGAGTAACGTAGTCAGTCATGGACAAGGGTATTTGTGGTGACATGTCTATTTGGATATTATAAAGAGAGGAGTAGCAGCTGTGAAAGGACTGAAGGATATCTTAGTTAGTCTTAAGGGTAGTTGAGGAATTGGGTTGATGGATTTCGTATATGTGTGACTTTAGTCTCCTCTTTTTCATTGCCCTAGCTAATAATTTACCTGATCTATTGCTTTCATAATAGAACATGCTATTTGTTTTTGTGCGAAGCATTTGATATTCAATTTGTAAGAAGCTGTCAAACGCGAGTCTAATTTTTTGTAAATAGGTTGTTATGAGGGGATCAGTCGGGGACAGCTTGTGGGCCAAGTCTAAACGGGCAAATAAGTCTAAGTCTTTATAGGACTGCCATTGTATTTTTTGGTGTTGGGCTTTGAGCTTGATCAGCTCTCCCCAGAGCACACACTTGTGTGCCTCCAATAAGGTATATTTGCTGTCGACAGAGTGGAGGTTAAGATTGAAATATTCTTCAATGGTTTTGTTGAGCTGTGTAACTGTATCCTGGTTATTTAATAGGCTTTCGTTTAATTTCCATTGATATGGTGTTAAGGGTATGTTGTGCCAAGATAGTTGGAGTTTAACAGCTGAATGGTCAGACCATGACGTGGGGGATATGTTGCATCTATTGACTAGGGCTAAAGCTGCATGATTTGAGAATATATAGTCAAGCCGACTGTAAGATTTGTGAGGATGAGAGAAAAAGGTATAGTCTTGGTGAATAAGGTGCCAAGTGTCGTACAGATTGAGATTTCTCAGTCCCTTCCAAAGAATATTTGTAACTTTTTTTGGAATTTTAATGTTTGGATTGAAGCTATCCTTAGAAGGTTATAAGGGGATATTAAAATCTCCTGTGACATATGTGGGTCCTTTAGTGATGTCTGTAATTTTGTTGAGGATATTTTTAAAGAATGGAGTTTGGTTGGTATTCGGGGCATATATATTTATTAGTGTGATAGGTCTGCCATAAAGCAGACCTAATAGGCCTAGATATCTTCTGTCAGAGTCTTTTGCGGAATGTAGGAGTGTAAAAGGAAGTGATTTATTAATAAGGATGCTGACTCCGCCTTTCTTAGAACTGTTGGAACTATGGTAATGGGTGGTAAATGTTTTACCAAAATATTTGGGTTCTCTATTATGTTTGAAGTGTGTTTCCTGCAGAAACAATATATCTACATGTCTTTTAGTTAGATCTAACAAGGCCTTTGATCTTTTATGGGGCAAATTTAGCCCTCTTGCATTTGAGGAGAGAAGGGTTAACTTCTGCACTTTCTCTTTGGTGTTTTTAGTCATTTTTGTTTAAGGGGATGTGTGGGATTGCCTTGAAGTGGAGGCAGCAAAGGGGAATAAAAATTGCAGTAATACAGTGTGTGGGTGAGTGTATGCAGTTTCCTGCAAGTGAGAACAATGTTTATAACATACAGTTTGAAAAGAGATAACAATATAACATTAACAACGGTGCTAAACATGGAAATAACAACAAGGTAAAAAAAAGAAAAAAAAGTCTCTCTTCCTATTATAGGGCATAAATGAGAGTGGTTAGGGGGTATAACCACTTCAAGCCCTATGATGTGTAGGTCTGATAACCATTTTGGAAGAGTAGAATATCCTGGCCAGAGGGAATTAAGAACAGAGAAGGAAGGGGATAGAGAGTGAGGGAGAGTGGGAAGGTTGGATCGGGGATAGGAAAAGGGGGGTAGAGGGAGTAGGGGAAACTGCATGGAGTTATAATTTTAGAAACCAGCTAGGTGTCAAGGGGTTACAAACATTTGGTACATTTACTTGTCCGGTCTGAAGGGGAACATATTACACTTGTCAGTTCAATTTTCAAAGTCTCCATAAACTAAAGGTGGATAATTTGTTAGGTTGAGCGGGTTGAAGAAGTAGGACTAGAGGCAGTTTGACTTTTGGGGCGAGGTCTCTGTTGGTTTATTCTTCTTTAGTGTTACAGTATGCCATGATTCGGCTGGGAGGCTTTGCCTCTTGGGTGGAGGAGTTGAGGTGTGGGCAAACGAGGAGGCCACTGAGGTGGATACTGATCTAACGTCGAGCAAAAGTTCGGTAATCCTCAGGAGATTTGCAGATGTGGCAAGAATTGTTCCTAATGGTCCAGATGTGCATGGGGAATCCCCAGCAATAAGGTATCTTTTTATTTCGTAACAAACTGGTAAGTGGTACAAATTCTTTCCTCTGTTGCAAGGTCCGTGTCGACAGGTCTTGAAAAAATTGCAGAACATTTCCTCTGAATCTCACAGGTTGATTCTTTCGAGATTGGGTTAAGAGCATCTCCTTCTCTTGGAAATTCTTAAAACAAATTACAATGTCTCTAGGTGGATCTGAGTCGGGTGGTTTTAAAGTCTTATGTGCTCTAACCCATGGAATCTCTGTTGTGAAAGAGGGGTCTTTCAGATGTTGAAATAAGGCTTGAAGGTAGACCGGAAAGTTTCTTGACAGAACTGACTCAGGCACACCTCTAATGTGTAGGTTTTTGCGCCTACTGCGGTTCTCTAGGTCTTCTAATTTTTCTTGGAGTGACAAGATGGTTTCTTGCTGGTAAGTGAGCTGGTCTGGAATTTGTTAAATATCCTCCTTCATAGTATCTTGATTGCTTTCCAAGGTTTCAACTTGAAAGCCAAGTGTGTGGAAATCCTGTCTCATCTCAGCGAGTTCTTCTCTAATGCATGACTGCGCTACTTCTGTGATGTCTTGTTTTGTGAGAAGATTCTGCAGGAGTGTTGCTGGTAGCTGTAAATCTTCTATTTCAGATCTGCATGGTTGCAAGTGTTGGGTAGAAGTTGCTGCAGGTTTTTCTTTCTGCTTATCGTTAATAGGAGAGATATCTGCTGTGTCTGAGCATTGTAGGAATGAAGACATAGTGAGGAGTACCTGTTGCAGGTTTCACCAAATTATCTTGTTTATAGGTGAGTCTAGTTGCCATAGTAAATGATATATAGGTATAGCTGAGTGAATATAATTGGTATTAGGGGGCTCCCAGTCCCAGAAAAGTAATGGTGGAATCACTGGGGCGGCTGTAAATAAGGAAAGGCAACGTTTGCAGATATATTAGTTTGAAGCCAGATTGGACGTGCAGATGGCACTTTTAATAGTGAGCAATGTCCAGGTTAATTGCAATATGAGCTGTCACTTCTGTAGTTGCAGGGAGCAAGTGATGGTAAAGTATTAGACCTCAAAATTAGTATAGTAAGTTACAGCTTTGTGAGGGTAGTTATTAGGTGCCTGGGAACAGCAGGCCAGGCCAGAGAAAAAGAGTCAATGAGCTGAATGATACTTGTCAGGCCTTAAAAACCCAGAGCCTGAAGCTAGAAGCTGATGGGCACTTTAACTCTTTGTTTTGCAGTTAAAATTACTACCAGGCATATTTGGAATGAAGCCTGTGGTAGTGTGTGTACTCGGTGTAGGAGGTTGAGATATCAATTGCTTACCACCTCTGGTCCATAGTAGGCCCAAGCTGCGGGCTAGATTTGCAGCCGTTATCCGGATCAGAGCGCACTATACACATTTCACATCCGGGTCATGTTTGGTGTCACTGGGCATCCGGATTCAGGATTTATGCACGTGCCTTTGTGATCATCTTGCTAGATTATCTTTGTGTAAATGGGGCAGTAGTTGCGGCCACCATTGCGGCCTGGTGAGTCCGGATGGAGTGAATAGGGCGATCCTCTACAGGCCACAATCTCCACACAATATCCGCCCAAAAATGAAGATGAGGGGTAAGGGAGCAGGTATGGGGTTGATAAGGGGTATTTGGTGGCAGGATGGCCAGGATAAGCAGCCGAATTTAGGACAGTTGTGGCAGAGCTCCGGTGTTATGCTGCTCTCATGTAAGTAGCCGGCTCCGTCCCTTCATTGCCATTGTTTATGGGAAACAAAACTCTCAATACAAAAAAATGTTATCCTAGACAAGGGGAAGTTATAATGATCCCTCAGGTAAAAATACTATGTAGCTATAGGGTGTAACCTGGGAGAGAGAGAGAGAGAGAGAGAGAGAGAATACAGTAGGAATTTGCTGTCTATCATGTAGACCTGTTAGAGTCATTATTTCTGTTCCTTCACTGGCTCTCTGTCTGGTACAGAATCAAATTCAAAATTGACCCAAAACCTACAGAATTCTAAATAATCTCATATCCAAATATATTTTCACATATCTTCAAAAACACCTCAAACTGCCCTCTTTGATCTGCCAATTACCTTTGCCTAGCCTCGTTACTTCCTCAGACTTACACACCCATCTCTCAGACTTCACTGATGTTGCACCTAATTTGTGGAATGTTCTTTCTTTGCTCTTTCAGACAGTTTTCTACTTTTTATTTTCCAAATAGAAAAAATGGCAGACCCACCCGCATCAGCACTTTATTGGAACTTCATGTTAAAGGGACACTGAACCCAAGTTTTTTCTTTTGTGATTCAAATAGAGCATGAAATTTTAAGCAGCTTTCTAATTTACTCCTATTATCAAATTGTCTTCATTCTCTTGGTATCTTTATTTGAAATGCAAGAATGTAAGTTTAGATGCCGGCTCATTTTTGGTGAACAACCTGGGTTGTCCTTGCTGATTGGTGGATAAATTCATCCACCAATAAAAAAGTGCTATCTAGAGTTCTGAACCAAAAAAGCTTAGATGCCTTCTTTTTCAAATAAAGATAGCAAGAGAATGAAGAAAATTTGATAATAGGAGTAAATTAGAAAGTTGCTTAAAATCGCATGCTCTATCTGAATCACAAAAGAAAAAAAATTTGGGTTCAGTGTCCCTTTAAATACATATAAATAAATAAATCTCTACACTGTAAGATCATTGGAGTAGGGTCCTAATCCTCCTTTATGAGGATATACACATAACTTGCAATATGCATTTATTTAATAATAAAATAATGTAACCAATTTGAACATTTTATTATAACAATAGAATTTTAAGGTAGATGTCTAGAAATCTATGTAGCGCTTATAAGCAATAGGAATTAAAATGAGGGGACATGTGGTTTACATTTATATAAAAAATATCTTGCTTTATGTTTTATAAATTGTATTTATGTTCTTTTTTTAATCACTTTAAACTCTTGCATGTTGTGTCTTGACCCTAAATAGATAATATTTTGGACAATAGCGTGAAGATGTTACATTGCATTACTTCGTATGAATTCTATTTAATTGTGTGTCATGTGGCATATGATAAGAGATACTTTGATTTCCCTGTTTGAACTACAGAGGATAATCCCCTTTGTTCACCTGCCAGACGTGATTTCACCTTTACATAGCGGTAATCCAATGCCACTGGATTGGATTTGATCCGATTTCTTAAATGGCCCAGATTAGAAACATAAAGAGGGAGAGGTTTGAACTACAAAGTGCCTAATTAAGGTCAAGAACAACTATATTATATCTGAAGGTTTAAAGGACCGGTAAATATAGTAAATTTGTATAATCAACTCATTCATTATAACAAGTCAATACAATATCACTTAGTCTGAACTTTAAATTAGTAGTAGATTTTTTTTCAAGCAAATTTCAAAGATATGTATATTTCCACTCCCCCTGTACCATGTGACAGCCATCAGCCAATCACAAATGCATATACGTATATTCTGTAAACTCATGCTCAGTAGGAGCTGGTGACTGAAAAAGTGTAAATATAAAAATACTGTGCACATTTTTTTAATGGAAGTAAATTTGAAAGTTGTTTAAAATTGACTGCTCTATCTAAATCATGAACATTTATTTTGACCTGAGTGTCCCTTTAAAGTTTTGAAAACTTCAGACTACGTGAGACCTTTGATGATCACATATTATAATCTAGAACAATATTTATCAACTCCAGGGTTTAGTATTTCTAATAGGGAAACTCCAATTAGGTGCTGGATTAATATCAACCTTTTTTATTATATCTGTAACCTCTTTTATATATGATGGCTAAGGTAGAAACACAGGGGATAGATTCACTAAGATTTTAGAGGCTACAGAGATTGGAAGCGATATATTCTCCAAATTTTGAAGGAAACAAATCATAACCAGCTAGTTAGCATTCAATCAACAAAACAAACAAACAAACTATTGTTCCTTTAATGCTTTTTAAATTTCAACCAAACACTCCATGGAATTTATACCAAACTGTTTGAAGAACTTTTTGCACAGGTTGGAAGTGATATACTGTAATAGTACATTAAGAAAAAAGGAAATAGAGGCTATAAAGTGCAATCTCCAGTGTTCTGGTTTCTGCTCTGCACCACTAGTATCCGGCTCAGTGGGATCGAGAAAGTGTGGACATTGTAGCCTCTATGGAGTGAACGGTGCGGTTTCTGATTGGCCATACATCCTAATGATGTCACATAAGAAAAAAAAATAGCAGAAGTGGATGGGCAGACTGTGGATAAGTGAAATTAAGAAAAACTAGATCAAGTTTCACAAAAAAAAGGGGGGATTCTGAAGTGTGATGAGTTTTAAATATATTATCAGGGTTAAATGTATGAAATTGCTGTATTTACAAAATACATAAATATCCCCCTTATGAAAAAAAGAGAGACAAAAAACGGCGTTTAAAAGAATTCTCAACAGAACCAGTATATTTGTGTGAATTTATTTAAAAAAAGAAAATATATAATGTAAAAAAAATTAAAACTGAATCGGATACTTGCACTGATAGCGTCGCAATATGACTCAAAAGTCTAAATACACAGTCCGTGAAGTTGAACACCAGAATCTGTAACTAAGCTTTAAGGACAACCAGCCAGATAACCCTCAAAGACCTACTACGCGTTTAAAGGAACAAATCCATTTGATGAAGAGGAGTTCTTCCTCTTTTATTTTTGTGATATTGTATATTTTCTTTTTTTTAATTAAATTCACAGATATACTGATTGTGTGTCTTTTGTCCCTCTTTTTTTCAGAAGGGTGATAGTTATGTATTTTATAATTTCATATGATTTTTAAGATAGCCACTATCTAATATAATATATACTTTTTTGTTTGATTTTATATATTATGTTTGTTTAGAGAATTGTTCTCTTCTTGTAAATTGTATACATCTTTAAACACATTTTCCAATTCAATTGGGATTAGTATTGTGAGAATATAGGCGCTCCCCTTATTGAGGTATGGAATTGCTGTATGCTATGTTTATTGTCCTTTTAACTCCTTTGTGGGAGTTAAACATATAGTTAAAGGGATATTAAATAGTATGATATTGTAATACAAAAATGTTTAATTATATATAGTTAAAAAAAAACCTTTGCAATAAACTTTAATTATTTATTTTGTCCCCTTTCCTTTAATTTAACTATAAAAATTGTTGTTTTTCTAAATTTAACTAAGTTTCTATAAAATAATGGGCACTGCCATGTTTGAACCTAAGTTTACCACTTATCTCTGAGGAGAACTAGGGACAAATATAAATTAGGCAATTAAAGAGACTGTCCAAACAAGGCTGTGTAGAATATAGTATTATCTAACAAGCGTCTAGATTACGAGTTTTGCGTTATGAGTGGTGCGGTGCTAACGTGAACGTTATTGTCACCGCTCACTTACCTACAGCGCTGGTATTACAGGTTTTCCTAAACCCGGCGTTAACAGGCAAGAATTGAGCGTAGAGCAAAATTGTGCTCCATACCGCACTCCAATACCTGCGCTGCTATAAGCTGCGGTGAGCTGGTTTTACGTGCTCGTGCACGATTTCCTCATAGACATCAATGGGGAGAGCCAGCTGAAAAAAGCCTAACACCTGCTATAAAGCAGCGTAAAGCTCCGTAACGCAGCCACATTGATTCCTGTGGGGAAACTAAATTTATGTTTACACCTAACACCCTAACATAAATTCCGAGTCTAAACACCCCTAATCTTACACTTATTAACCCCTAATCTGCCACCCCGACATCGCCGACACCTACATTATATTTATTAACCCCTAATCTGCCACTCCAGACATCGCCGCCACCTACATTATACTTATTAACCCCTAATCTGCTGCCCCAACATCGCTGACACCTACATTATATTTATTAACCCCTAATCTCCTGCCCCCAATGTCGCCGAAACCTACCTACACTTATTAACCCCTAATCTGCCACCCCCAACGTTGCCACCACTATAATAAACATATTAATCCCTGAACCTCCGCACTCCCGCATCGCAAACACTAGTTAAATATTATTAACCCTTAATCTGCCGCCCCTAACATCGCTGCCACCTACCTACATTTATTAACCCCTAATCTGCCGCCCCCAACGTCGCCGCCACTATACTAAATTTATTAACCCCTAAACCTAAGTCTAACCCTAACCCTAACACCCCCTAACTTAAATCTAATTAAAATAAATCTAAATAAAAATTGCTATCATTACCTAAATAATTCCTATTTAAAACTAAATACTTACCTATAAAATAAACCCTAAGCTAGCTACAATAAAACTAATAGTTGCATTGTATCTAGCTTAGGGTTTATTTTTATTTTACAGGTAAGTTTGTATTAATTTTAACTAGGTAGAATAGTTAGTAAATAGTTATTAACTATTTACTAGCTACCTAGCTAAAATAAATACAAATTTACCTGTAAAATAAAACCTAACCTGTCTTACACTAACACCTAACCTTACACTACAATTAAATCAATTACCTAAATTAAATACAATTACCAAAATTACAAAACAAACAAACACTAAATTACACAAAATAAAAAAAAGACATTATCAGATATTTAAACTAATTACACCTAATCTAATAGCCCTATCAAAATAAAAAAAAAAAAAAAAAAAAAAAAAAAAACCTAGCCTAAACTAAACAACCAATAGCCCTTAAAAGGGCCTTTTGCGGTGCATTGCCCCAAAGAAATCAGCTCTTTTGCCTGTAAAAAAAATACAAACAACCCCCCCAACAGTAAAACCCATCACCCACACAACCAACCCCCCAAATAAAATCCTAACTAAAAAAACCTAGGCCTAGATTTGGAGTTCGGCGGTAGCCGTCAAAACCAGCGTTAGAGGCTCCTAACGCTGGTTTTGGCCGCCCGCTGGTATTTGGAGTCAGTGATTAAAGGGTCTAAAGCTCACTTTTCAGCCGCGACTTTTCCATACCGCAGATCCCCCTACGCCATTTGCGTAGCCTATATTTTCAATGGGATCTTTCTAACGCTGGTATTTAGAGTCGTTTCTGAAGTGAGCGTTAGAGCTCTAACGACAAGATTCCAGCCGCCTGAAAATAGCAGGAGTTAAGAGCTTTCTGGCTAACGCCGGTTTATAAAGCTCTTAACTACTGTACCCTAAAGTACACTAACACCCATAAACTACCTATGTACCCCTAAACCGAGGTCCCCCCACACCGCCGCCACTCGATTAAAATTTTTAACCCCTAATCTGCCGACCGCCACCTACGTTATACTTATGTACCCCTAATCTGCTGCCCCTAACCCCGCCGACCCCTGTATTATATTTATTAACCCCTAACCTGCCCCCCACAACGTCGCCGCCAGCTACTTAAAATAATTAACCCCTAATCTTCCGACCGCAAATCGCCGCCACCTACGTTATCCCTATGTACCCCTAATCTGCTACCCCTAACACCGCCGACCCCTATATTATATTTATTAACCCCTAACCTGCCCCCCACAACGTCGCCGACACCTGCCTACACTTATTAACCCCTAATCTGCCGAGCGGACCTGAGCGCTACTATAATAAAGTTATTAACCCCTAATCCGCCTCACTAACCCGATCATAAATAGTATTAACCCCTAATCTGCCCTCCCTAACATCGCCGACACCTAACTTCAATTATTAACCCCTAATCTTCCGATCGGAGCTCACCGCTATTCTAATAAATGGATTAACCCCTAAAGCTAAGTCTAACCCTAACACTAACACCCCCCTAAGTTAAATATAATATTTATCTAACGAAATAAATTAACTCTTATTAAATAACTTATTCCTATTTAAAGCTAAATACTTACCTGTAAAATAAATCCTAATATAGCTACAATATAAATTATAATTATATTATAGCTATTTTAGGATTAATATTTATTTTACAGGCAACTTTGTAATTATTTTAACCAGGTACAATAGCTATTAAATAGTTAAGAACTATTTAATAGTTACCTAGTTAAAATAATAACAAATTTACCTGTAAAATAAATCCTAACCTAAGTTATAATTAAACCTAACACTACCCAATCAATAAAATAATTAAATAAACTACCTACAATTACCTACAATTAACCTAACACTACACTATCAATAAATTAATTAAACACAATTCCTACAAATAAATACAATTAAATAAACTAGCTAAAGTACAAAAAATAAAAAAGAACTAAGTTACAGAAAATAAAAAAATATTTACAAACATAAGAAAAATATTACAACAATTTTAAACTAATTACACCTACTCTAAGCCCCCTAATAAAATAACAAAGCCCCCCAAAATAAAAAATTCCCTACCCTATTCTAAATGAAAAAAGTTACAAGCTCTTTTACCTTACCAGCCCTGAACAGGGCCCTTTGCGGGGCATGCCCCAAGAATTTCAGCTCTTTTGCCTGTAAAAAAAACATACAATACCCCCCCCCCAACATTACAACCCACCACCCACATACCCCTAATCTAACCCAAACCCCCCTTAAATAAACCTAACACTAAGCCCCTGAAGATCTTCCTACCTTGTCTTCACCATCCAGGTATCACCGATCCGTCCTGGCTCCAAGATCTTCATCCAACCCAAGCGGGGGTTGGCGATCCATAATCCGGTCCAGAAGAGGCTCCAAAGTCTTCCTCCTATCCGGCAAGAAGAGGACATCCGGACCGGCAAACATCTTCTCCAAGCGGCATCTTCGATCTTCTTCCATCCGGAGCGAAGCGGCAGGATCCTGAAGACCTCCAGCGCGGAACATCCATCCGGACCGACGACTGAACCACGAATGACTGTTCCTTTAAGGGACGTCATCCAAGATGGCGTCCCTCGAATTCCGATTGGCTGATAGGATTCTATCAGCCAATCGGAATTAAGGTAGGAATTTTCTGATTGGCTGATGGAATCAGCCAATCAGAATCTAGTTCAATCCGATTGGCCGATCCAATCAGCCAATCAGATTGAGCTCGCATTCTATTGGCTGATCGGAACAGCCAATAGAATGCGAGCTTAATCTGATTGGCTGATTGGATCAGCCAATCGGATTGAACTAGATTCTGATTGGCTGATTCCATCAGCCAATCAGAAAATTCCTACCTTAATTCCGATTGGCTGATAGAATCCTATCAGCCAATCGGAATTTGAGGGACGCCATCTTGGATGACGTCCCTTAAAGGAACAGTCATTCGTCGTTCAGTCGTCGGTCCGGATGGATGTTCCGCGCTGGAGGTCTTCAGGATCCTGCCGCTTCGCTCCGGATGGAAGAAGATCGAAGATGCCGCTTGGAGAAGATGTTTGCCGGTCCGGATCTCCTCTTCTTGCCGGATAGGAGGAAGACTTTGGAGCCTCTTCTGGACCGGATTATGGATCGCCAACCCCCGCTTGGGTTGGATGAAGATCTTGGAGCCAGGACGGATCGGTGATACCTGGATGGTGAAGACAAGGTAGGAAGATCTTCAGGGGCTTAGTGTTAGGTTTATTTAAGGGGGGTTTGGGTTAGATTAGGGGTATGTGGGTGGTGGGTTGTAATGTTGGGGGGGGGGGGTATTGTATGTTTTTTTTTACAGGCAAAAGAGCTGAAATTCTTGGGGCATGCCCCGCAAAGGGCCCTGTTCAGGGCTGGTAAGGTAAAAGAGCTTGTAACTTTTTAAATTTAGAATAGGGTAGGGAATTTTTTATTTTGGGGGGCTTTGTTATTTTATTAGGGGGCTTAGAGTAGGTGTAATTAGTTTAAAATTGTTGTAATATTTTTCTTATGTTTGTAAATATTTTTTTATTTTCTGTAACTTAGTTCTTTTTTATTTTTTGTACTTTAGCTAGTTTATTTAATTGTATTTATTTGTAGGAATTGTGTTTAATTAATTTATTGATAGTGTAGTGTTAGGTTAATTGTAGGTAATTGTAGGTAGTTTATTTAATTATTTTATTGATAGGGTAGTGTTAGGTTTAATTATAACTTAGGTTAGGATTTATTTTACAGGTAAATTTGTTATTATTTTAACTAGGTAACTATTAAATAGTTCTTAACTATTTAATAGCTATTGTACCTGGTTAAAATAATTACAAAGTTGCCTGTAAGATAAATATTAATCCTAAAATAGCTATAATATAATTATAATTTATATTGTAGCTATATTAGGATTTATTTTACAGGTAAGTATTTAGCTTTAAATAGGAATAAGTTATTTAATAAGAGTTAATTTATTTCGTTAGATAAATATTATATTTAACTTAGGGGGGTGTTAGTGTTAGGGTTAGACTTAGCTTTAGGGGTTAATCCATTTATTAGAATAGCGGTGAGCTCCGATCGGAAGATTAGGGGTTAATAATTGAAGTTAGGTGTCGGCGATGTTAGGGAGGGCAGATTAGGGGTTAATACTATTTATGATCGGGTTAGTGAGGCAGATTAGGGGTTAATAACTTTATTATAGTAGCGCTCAGGTCCGCTCGGCAGATTAGGGGTTAATAAGTGTAGGCAGGTGTCGGCGACGTTGTGGGGGGCAGGTTAGGGGTTAATAAATATAATATAGGGGTCGGCGGTGTTAGGGGTAGCAGATTAGGGGTACATAGGGATAACGTAGGTGGCGGCGGTTTACGGAGCGGCAGATTAGGGGTTTAAAAAAATATGCAGGGGTCAGCGATAGCGGGGGCGGCAGATTATGGGTTAATAAGTGTAAGGTTAGGGGTGTTTAGACTCGGGGTACATGTTAGGGTGTTAGGTGCAGACGTAGGAAGTGTTTCCCTATAACAAACAATGGGGCTGCGTTAGGAGCTGAACGCTGCTTTTTTGCAGGTGTTAGGTTTTTTTTCAGCTCAAACAGCCCCATTGTTTCCTATGGGGGAATCGTGCACAAGCACGTTTTTGAGGCCGGCCGCGTCCGTAAGCAACTCTGGTATCGAGAGTTGCTTTTGCGGTAAAAATGCTCTACGCTCCTTTTTTGGAGCCTAACGCAGCATTTGTTTGAACTCTCGATACCAGAGTTAATTTTATGGTGCGGCCAGAAAAAAGCCCGCGGAGCGTTAACAGCCCTTTTACCGCCGAACTCCAAATCTAGGCCCTAAGCTCCCTATTGCCCTGAAAAGGGCATTTGGATTGGCATTGCCCTTAAAAGGGCATTTAGCTCTATTGCTGCCCAATCCCTAACCTAAGACTAAAACCCACCCAATAAACCCTTAAAAAAACCTAACACTAACCCCCGAAGATCCACATACAGTTTTGAAGAGCCGACATCCATCCTCAACGAAGCCGGGAGAAGTCCTCAGCGAAGCGGCAAGGAGTCCTCAACGAAGCCGGAAGAAGTCTTCATCCAAGCCGGCAGAAATGGTCCTCCAGACGGGCAGAAGTCTTCATCCAGATGGCATCTTCTATCTTCATCCTTCGGACATGGAGCGGCTCCATCTTCAAGACATCCGGCGTGGAGCATCCTCTTCATATGTTCCCAGACGTACACTGAAGGTTCCTTTAAATGACATCATCCAAGATGGCGTCCCTTGAATTCCAATCAGCCAATCAGAATTAAAGGTGAAAAAATCCTATTGGCTGATGCAATCAGCCAATAGGATTGAGCTTCACTCCTATTGGCTGATCCAGTCAGCCAATAGGATTGAGTTTGCATTCTATTGACTGTTCGAATCAGCCAATAGAATGCAAGCTCAATCCTATTGGCTGATTGGATCAGCCAATAGGATGAAAGCTCAATCCTATTGGCTGATTGCAACAGCCAATAGGACTTTTCACCTTTAATTCCGACTGGCTGATAGAATTCTATCAGCCAATCGGAATTCAAGGGATTCCATCTTGGATGACGTAATTTAAAGGAGCATTCATTCGGGAAGAAGACGTCAAAAGAAGAGGATGCTCAGCACCGGATGTCTTGAAGATGGAGCCGCTCCGCTCCGGATGGATGAAAATAGAAGATGCCGTCTGGATGAAGACTTCTGCCCATCTGGAGGACCACTTCTCCCAGCTTGGATGAAGACTTCTCCCGACTTCGTTGAGGACTTCTTGCCGCTTCGTTGAGGACTTCTCCCGGCTTCGTTGAGGATGGATGTCGGCTCTTCAAAACTGTAAGTGGATCTTCAGGGGTTAGTGTTAGGATTTTTTAAGGGTTTATTGGGTGGGTTTTATTTTTAGGTTAGGGTTTGGGCAGCAATAGAGCTAAATGCTCTTTTAAGGGCAATGCCCATCCAAATGTCCTTTTCAGGGCAATGGGGAGCTTAGGTTTTTTTAGTTAGGATTTTATTTGGGGGGTTGGTTGTGTGGGTG
Organism: Bombina bombina; assembly: GCF_027579735.1. NCBI lineage: Eukaryota > Metazoa > Chordata > Amphibia > Anura > Bombinatoridae > Bombina > Bombina bombina. The sequence goes on along the minus strand of NC_069501.1, from coordinate 428,302,156 downwards.
GTGGGTTTTACTTTTGGGGGGTTGTTTGTATTTTTTTTTACAGTTAAAAGGGCTGATTTCTTTGGGGCAATGCCACACAAAAGGCCCTTTTAAGGGCTATTGGTAGTTTAGTTTAGGCTAGGGTTTTTTTATTTTGGGGGTGGCTTTTTTATTTTGATAGGGCTATTAGATTAGGTGTAATTAGTTTAAATATCTTATAATTATTTTTTTTATTTTGTGTAATGTAGTGGTTTTTTTTTGTAATTTAGGTAATTGTATTTAATTTATGTAATTTATTTAATTGTTGTGTAAGGTAGTGGTAGCAACATTGGGGGCGGCAGATTAGGGGTTATTAACTGTAATGTAGGTTGTAGCGATGTTAGGGGCGGCAGATTAGGGGTTATTAACCCCTTAATGACCGGACCATTTTTCAATTTTCTTACCCTTAAAGGGACAGTCTAGTCAAAATTAAACTTTCATGATTCAGATAGGGCGTGTAATTTTAAACAACTTTCCAATTTACTTCTATTTTCTAATTTGCTAAATTCTTTAGATATCCTTTGTTGAAGAAATAGCAATGCACATGTGTGAGCGAATCACACAAGGCCTCTATGTGCAGCAACCAATAAGCAGCTACTGAGCATATCTAGATATGCTTTTCAGCAAGTGATATCAAGAGAATGAAGCAAATTAGATAATAGAAGTAAATTAGAAAGTTGTTTAAAATGGCATGCTCTTTCTAAATCACGAAAGAAAAAATGTGGGTTTCATGTCCCTTTAATGACAATGGCTATTTTTACATTTCTGCAGTGTTTGTGTTTAGCTGTAATTTTCCTCTTACTCATTTACTGTACCCACACATATTATATACCGTTTTTCTCGCCATTAAATGGACTTTCTAAAGATACCATTATTTTCATCATATCTTATAATTTACTAAAAAAAAAAAAAAGATAAAATATGAGGAAAAAATGGAAAAAAACACACTTTTTCTAACTTTGACCCCAAAATCTGTTACACATCTACAATCACCAAAAAACACCCATGCTAAATAGTTTCTAAATTTTGTCCTGAGTTTAGAAATACCCAATGTTTACACATTCTTTGCTTTTTTTGCAATTTCTGGGGCAATAAATACAAGTAGCACTTTGCTATTTCCAAACCACTTTTTTTCAAAATTAGCGCTAGTTACATTGGAACCCTGATATCTGTCAGGAATACCTGAATATCCCTTGACATGTATATATTTTTTTTTAGAAGACAACCCAAAGTATTGATCTAGGCCCATTTTGGTATATTTCATGCCACCATTTCACCGCCAAATGCGATAAAAAAAAAAAAGTTAACTTTTTCACAAATTTTGTCACAAACTTTAGGTTTCCCACTGAAATTATTTACAAACAGCTTCTGCAATTATGGCACAAATGGTTGTAAATGCTTCTCTGGGATACCCTTTTTTTCAGAAATAACAGACTTATATGGCTTTGGGGTTGCTTTTTGGTAATTAGAAGGCCGCTAACCACATGTGTTTTATGCCCAGGAGTGAAGGGGTTAATTAGGGAGCTTGTAGGGTTAATTTTAGCTTTAGTGTAGTGTAGTAGACAACCCCAAATATTGATCTAGGCCCATTTTGGTATATTTTATGCCACCATTTCACCGCCAAATGCGAGCAAATAAAAAAAAAACTTTACATTTTTCACAATTTTAGGTTTCTCACTGAAATTATTTACAAACAGCTTGTGCTATTATGGCAGAAATTATTGTAAAAGCTTCTCTGGGATCCCCTTTGTTCAGAAATAGCAGACTTATATGGCTTTGCTTTGCTTTTTGGTAATTAGAAGGCCGCTAAATGCTGCTGCGCACCACACGTGAAATATGCCCAGCAGTGAAGGGGTTAAATTAGGTAGCTTGTAGGCAGCTTGCAGGGTTAATTTTAGAGATCAGCCTCCCACCTGACACATCCCACCCCCTGATCCCTCCCAAACAGCTCTCTTCCCTCCCCCACCCCACAATTGTTACCACCATCTTAAGTACTGGCAGAAAGTCTGCCAGTACTAAATAAAAGTTTTTTTTTTTTTTTAAATAAAAATAATAAAATATTTTAGCTGTGATGGACCCCTGCCTTAGCCCCAACCTCCCTGATCCCCCCTCCAGCTCTCTAACCCTCTCCCCTACCTAATTACCGCCATCTTGGGTACTGGCAGTACCCAGTTTGGCCCCAAAAAACAAAGTATTTTTATTTTATTTTTAACTTATCTCTTTCTGTAGTGTAGCAGCCCCCCCCACAATACCCCCACCCCCTCCCAGATCCATTTATATTTTAAAAATTTTTTTTACTTTTCTCTCCCTTTCTGCCCTCATTGGTGTCAGTGTGGCTAATGCGCGCGTGTACACGTGTACATGCACGCGTGCCTCGTGCACACGCGCGCCGCGCACTATATTCACGTGCACGCACACGCACCTTGTGCACGCGCACCCACGCTCCCTCCCACCCGGACAACGGCACCATTGCTACCGGTGCAGAGAGGGCCACAGAGTGTCTCTCTCTGCATCGGAGGCTTGTAAAGGGGTATTGCAGGATGCCTCCATATTGAGGCATCACTGCAATACCCTCAGAGCTGCTGGAAGCGATTGTGATCGCTTCCAGCACTCTGTTAGACAACTGACGTACCAGGTACATCCATTGTCATTAACTGTTAGTTTTTGCATGACGTACCTGGTACGTCAGTTGTCATTAAGGGGTTAATATTTAACTAGTGTTTGTGAGGCGGGAGTGCGTCAATTTAGGGGTTAATAACTTTAGTATAGTGGCGGCGACGTTGGGGACGGCAGATTAGGGGTTAATAAATTAAGGTAGGTGGCGGCGATGTTACGGGCAGCAGATTAGGGGTTAATGATATTTAACTAGTGTATGCGATGTGGGAATACGGCGGTTTAGGGGTTAATATGTTTATTATAGTGGCAGCGATGTCCGGAGCGGCAGATTAGTGGTTAATAATTTTATTTTAGTGTTTGCGATGCGGGAGGGCCTCAGTTTAGGGGTTAATAGGTAGTTTATGGGTGTTAGTGTACTTTTTAACACTTTAGTTATGAGTTTTATGCTACAGCTCTGTAGCGTAAAACTCATAACTACTGACATTAGAATGCATTACGAATCTTGCGGTATAGGCTGTACCGCTCACTTTTTGGCCTCCAAAAAAAAGCTTGTAATATCGGCGCTATTTAAGTCCCATTGAAAAAAAGACTTTACACAAATTGCGTAACTTAATTTGCGGTACGGCCAAAAAAGTGTGCGGGACAGCTGTACCTACAAGACTCGTAATAGCAGCGGTAGTGAAAAAGCAGCGTTATGAGCTTTAACGCTGCTTTTTTACTCATAACGCAAAACTCGTAATCTAGCCGAAGGTTTCCACACAGCCTTGTTTGTACAAATTCTATTTTATTAACAGATCTGTCCCTAATTGTTTTCAGCAGAAGAGAGAGATAAATAGACAACCAGTTCAAACATGGCAGCGCCCATTACTTTTTTAAACTAAAGTACTCACGCCTCCATTTAAGAACGTCTGGATGGACAAGGGCGGACCTCTCTGCCCCTATTCACATGACATCGCAGCTAGCAAACGGCAATACGCTGCCTGCATTTACCATCGCACAAGCCAATGCTTGTGCAATGCTGCCCCCTGCTTGTGCGCAATCAATCACCCCGATCAAAGAAGTCTGGGGGGGATTGAAAAATTCCACTTTATAGTTGGCTTAGCAGGTTAAGATGCAGTGGTCTGATGACTACATCTACATATTATTTTAAAGCTAATCTTTGATTTGTATCCACATTATGTTGAACATGTATTTACTGCTTAATATACCTTTAAAGTACCCTTAGGAGTGGCAATAAACACACTTGCTTCTGAGCTGGATATGATCAGTAAACCAATAAGAAGCAGCATATTTAAGTAGCCACCAATCACCAGCTAGATTACAGCTCAGGAATGCAAGTGCATTTCCACTCTGAAGCAGAATATAAAGGAACATTGTGCTTAAGGATTGTTTATCATGAAAGATCAGCCCATATTAATAATACAGGTAATCAAATTTAGAAGGTAATTCCTACTATTTCTCATTGGCTGAAAAGTACTTTCTGCTAATGGCCATATTTAAATATTCCTCTTTCATATAATTTCATGCTTCATATTAATGATCTATATCAATGCCTATAATTTTAAAAAAAACAAACAAACAATGATTCCTTTGTTTCGTTAAAATTATAAAATAATGAACAAATCCATCTTTTAAGCTATGATACATGTTCATAAATAATAAAAAAATATCTGAATTGACTTTCGTGATTTTGATTAAAGGGACACTGAACCCAATTTTTTTCTTTTGTGATTCAGATAGAGCATGCAATTTTAAGCAACTTTCTAATTTGCTCCTATTATCATTTTTTCTTCGCTCTCTTGCTATCTTTATTTGAAAAAGAAGGCATTTAAGCTAAGGAGCCAGCCAATTTTTGGTTTAGGACACTAGACAGCACTTGTTTATTGGTGGGTGAATTTATCCACCAACCACCAAGAACAACCCAGGTTGTTCACCAAAAATGGGCCGGCATCTAAACTTACATTCTTGCTTTTAAAATAAAGATACCAAGAGAATGAAGAAAATGTGATAATAGGAGTAAATTAGAAATGTGCTTAAAATTGCAGGCTCTATCTGAATCACAAAAGAAAAAAATTGGGTTCAGTATCCCTTTAAGTTTTTTTAAGATTATAAAATTTTTACCTCAGTTTTGACACAAAATGAAAGGAATTATGTTTGACTATAACAATGTGCAATCAAATATAAAATGCCAATCATTAATAATAATTAACTAATTTTTAGAAGAAATTCCTTCCATAAAAGATGACTGCAAATCAAATAAAGGTCATGCAATATGCAGTTTTGCTGGCATTTAAATGAATGCCGTTAATACAGTTAACGCATCTACATAAAGTAAAGTAGAAATCAGTAGATACTGATAGATTTATTGTTATATATGCAGATACATGTAGATGCAGGATAGACAGACAAATAGATAGACAGGCAGGCAGATGCATAGATAGACAGATGCATAGATAGACAGATGCATAGATAGACAGATGAATAGATAGACAGATGAATAGATAGACAGATGAATAGATAGACAGATGAATAGATAGACAGATGAATAGATAGACAGATGAATTTAGACAAACCGACAGACAGATAGAAAGAACAGATAACAGGTTAACAGATGAATAGATCTAGATAAGTAAAGGGACATTAAAATCTTAAGGTTGTAAAACAGCATATTAAATTACAGGTTGTAAAAACTCTGCAATATATTTTCATTATTTATTTTGTCCCGTTTTCTTGTAATTTAATTCTGAAAATAAGGGACTTTCCGATTTAAAAATGTTCCTAATTGACCTCAGAAAAGATGGAAACGTAGGTTGCCCATAGCTCCATCCATTGTATTATAGAAACTAAAACGTATTTATTTTTACTATATTTAAATACTATTTTAAAAAAACATATGTTAACTAATGTTAACTAATATTTGCTTTGAATACTTGATTCTATCTAGCATATAAAATTCATTAAATTACATTAACCATGTGACCGTGTAGTGAAATATATCTTCTCCTCCAATCAATGATAACAACGTTACACCTTGTCACCGTGCAGTGAGGCTTCTTCAGCACATTAAGACGTTCATTGACATAGAACTATAGCAGCTCAATCATATGGCTCCAAATCCTTTATGAGCTTGCCTCTTGCAGGAAGAAATGGCCTCATATGGCACAACAGGGGGTTGTGTTTAAAAAATCATATAATAATTAAGTGCTTCAGTAGTGGGATTAATGTTGCTCCACATTAATTAAAATATAGTGCATTATCTTTTAGATCTACGTACCATAATATTGTCATGTTGCATCATATGATACATTATTTTCCAGCCATTGGGGACAACAAAGTAACTCAACTGACTGCATATTTTTTTAAGATACTCCCTAAATTGGCAAATTATTTTAGTTATGGTAACCCTGCATCTGTAGTACCTACTGATTATGGGTTTGTATTTATTGTATGATGTAATGGTAACCCATAATGTGCAGTACAAAACCTTTATTCGGTCTTACTTTGAGATCCAATAAATGTTCTCATAGTCCCCCAACCCCTGTAAGGCTTCACCATAAACGTGCAAAAGTCCAAAGCACATCATAACCAAAACCCAGGGAGGAAGGGGTGAAAAATAGCACAACACAGACACAAGGGCACAATCGTTCATGGGTTGGGAGCTCCGCTGAGGATTTCCTGTCTGGGAACTTCTGAGATGTCCATCCTCTTCCCATCATTTTGGATCATGTGGACGATGTGTTTGAGGTCCAAGCTACGGGTTAGTACTTCCAAGAGAAGTTCATCTTTCTGTACACCCTCCATAAATTCTTCTAGGGATAGCTCACCTATGGAAAATGATGAGATATTAAGGTATAAATATATCATTGGCAAACTCCAGCAGTGATTTAACCCCTTGATTTTCTGTGGATGTTCTTGGTAACAGTATGTGAATGAAAAGGATATTCACATATATTCACCACGCACTTTAGCCCCCCTAGGGTGGAGCTCCTTTTCATTCACATACTGTTATACTTAGAAAGATTATGTTAGGTAATCATTCATCTTATAATGAGTTTGTGCGTTCTCCATTTGGTGCTGATTACTATATACTGTACATTGCTTCAGTAAGAGACAGAGAGATAGAGAGAGAGAAATATATATATATATATATATATATATATATATAGAGAGAGAGAGAGAGAGAGAGAGAGAGAGAGAGAGAGAGAGAGAAAGAGAGAGAGAGAGAGAGTGAGAGAGGCGATAAAGACAGGAAATATAGAAAGGAATTAAAGAATACATAGGATATGTAAAATAAGTTTCAAAATTAAAGGGACATTAAATACAAAAACATGATTTCATGATTCAGATAGAGCATACAATTTTAAACAACTTTCTAATTTACTTCTATTATCAAATTTTCTTTGTTCTCTTGTGGAAAAAAAACCAAGGATGTAAGCTCTGGAGCGTGCATGTGTCTGGAGCAGGGCTGCCACTAGAAATTTTGGGGCCCCTGACTCAACCATTGATCAGGGCCCCCCCCCTCCTTTGAGATGTGCAATTTTTGACGAAGTGACTAAAACGTATATGCACTTTATTCTTAATTGTCTATTTAAACTTGGAAATGTTGTAAAGGTAGTAACATACACACACACACAGACACACTCATACACTGAAACACACAAACACACTCACACATAAGGATTCACATATAGACACTCTAGCAGACACGCAAAGAAACACACACAGACACAGACACCCAAACACTCAGCACTTGTTTACATTGACCTGACAAGTAATGAGGTAAACTACAGTTTTGTAAAAAAAAGGAGATTTAGAAAACAAAATATGGAGTTCTGATTATCTTTTTGTAAAGGAAGATGACAACTAAATGATGACAACAGCATGCAGTGGCTGAAAGGAAGGGCCCTGAACTGCCTAAATAATAATTTAAAGGTTAAATGGTGGATTGGTTACTTCCGGAAAGGTCTTGTTAGTCTCAAAGTCTGTAGAAAGATGTGAATAATCAGTAGTAAGGTCAAAATGTCCTAAAAAGGAAAAGACAATGGACACACACACACACACACAAACTTAAACTTGCACATACACCCAAGGAAACACCAACAGAGACAGCCTCAGAAAACACACAAAGACATACACACACACAGAGACACCCACAGAAAACACACAAAGACATACACACAGAGAGACAACCACATAAAAAACACAGAAAGACATACATACACACACTCTCACTGAGACATCCACAGAAAACACACACCCTCACAGAGACATCCACAGAAAACACAGACATACACACCTACCCTCACAGAGGCATCCAGAGAAAATACACTAAGACAAACATACACACACCCTCACAGAGACACCCACAGAAAAAGCTCAAAGACACATGCACACACCCTCACAGACATCCACAGAAAATGCACAAAGACATACACACCCACCCTCACAGAGAGACCCACAGATAAACAATATATATATATATATATATATATATATATATATATATATATATATATATATATATATATATATATATAAAATGCATATCTGCCAAAAGGGCATCTACCATTTGTGTATTGAGGAGGAAACATTTCTGCATGGTTTTAAATATAGAATTTCTACAGCATTGTCAAATAATCATAAATACACTGCTGCTAAAAATTGTTTTTATGGACCCCTGTCCCCACCATACAACTACTACCACACTGAAGTTACAATCCGAAATTGCACAAAGAAATAAAAAACATTTGCTAAGTAAATCCTACCTCCTCTGCAAATGAAAGTGATCTGCACTCTGACTCAGGCACACACTGTACAAACAAAGTGCCAAGTCTGTCTCACACTGTGCATAGTGGTTTAGTGCACACTCAGAAATCCTCTCAAATGCTAATGCTTTACTCCTTGTAATAACATTTCCCATGCTCAATTAGCACTCTGCTGTAGTACCCACTGGTGGCTGCCAAAATTTTTTAGTTCTTGCCTCATGGGGCCCCCCTGGCTCATTGGGCCCCTGACAGGAGTCACCCCTGTCACCCCCTGATGGCGGCCCTGGTCTGGAGTGCTATATTGCAGCAGTTTTGCAATAATATTATTCATATGCAAGAGCACTAGAGGGCAGCACTATTTCCTGTCACGTGGTGCTACAGACACCTGCCTAGGTTTCTCTTCAACAAAAATGAGAAAGTTTTCTAAAATTGTATCTGAATCACAAAAGAAAATGTTTGGGTTTCATAAACCTTTAAGGACAAACTAGAACATTCTGGTTCTTATTGACCATTAAAGGGACACTCAAGTCAAAATAAACATCTATGATTCAGACAGAGCATGTAGTTTTAAGACACCTTCCAATTTACTTCCATGATCAAATTTTAGAATTCACACTTTCTGGGAAACAAGATCGTACTGAGCATGTGCACAAGCTCACAGGGTATACGTATACTAGTCTGTGATTGGCTGATGTCTATTACATGATACAGGGGGCCGAAAAATGGGAGAAAAATAAATTTGTCAGAAAAAAATCTACTGCTTATTTGAAATTCAGAGTAGGTGTTATTGCATTGTCTTTTTATTATGCACTTGATAATTATCCAGTCCTACTGCATTGAGCGGTCATTTAAATCTACGATGATATGTTTCTAAATATTTAAGAAACAAAATAACTTAAATGGTTTTATAGTCTATTGACAATACAGTTTATGCATGGTTAATTTCCATAATTATTTTCAATTTCATGCAGGTAAATTATTGTTATCATCACTATTTTTTTGTATTTAGAGTTGGGGCAAGATAATAAAAATGATAAGAATTGAAAAGATGCACAGGTAATAAAGTAATTATTCATTGTGAAACGTTAGATGTTTTTACTCCTTGCTGATCACTGCAGTAAATATTATCGCACGTGACACCTCATTGTCACTCTGAATATATAATCCATTTTTCTACACTAGTGATCATCATAGCCTTGGTTCAGAGTAAAGATACCCTATTACCTACTGTGTTTGTATGTCTGGGTTAGAGACTTGACATTCTAAAGCAAAAAATAGATACTTATTAACAGATGTCATTTTTGCTCTTCTAACTCTAGCTTACTATAAATGTAAACACATAGGTAAAGTCATGCCCCAGAGCTACCAGCAAACAGACAGTGATTGGCAGGTGCGTGTGTTTCTTGCAAGAATTAAAGCTCATGAACAGGATGAACCAAGTGCCTCTCTGAATATTTTTTTTTATTTTTTTTTAAAGGCCTGAGACCCATGTTTTTCAAAACCATATTAAGAGTTGCCCCTCTATCTGTTACTGGTATATTTATGGCCTCTCTGAGAGGAACATGCCTATGTGTAGGTTTGTATATTTATTACTAGATAATTTTGTGCAGTTATTTTAGTCATATTTTGATTATCCTTATTTATTTTTATGTTGATCTATAAACAGCAATAGTTTTTTTAAAAGGTGTAATGTTCTGCAGTACTAAATATTATTTGAACAGAAACAAAATACTGTCTTGAAAAGAACTTTATATGGTTGTCTGTATCTTTAAAATAACACATGTGTGAAAAATATGCTATAACACCAATGTGTACACTATCAAAAATAAAATGTGTTAAAATAATAAATAGTGACAATATTACACTATGCACTAAAATCAAACTGCCGACAAGAATAAAATCTCAGATAAAGCAGTCACAGATACAAGGAATCTTCTAATTTCCAGGAGACCTTAAAGGGATACTAAACCCAAATTTTTTCTTTCGTGATTCAGATAGAACATGCAATTTTAAGCAACTTTCTAATTTACTCCTATTATCAATTTTTCTTCATTCTCTTGCTATCTTTATTTAAAAAGGAGGAATGTGATGCATAGTTGCCAGCTCATTTTTGGTTGAGAACCTGGGTTATGCTTGCTTATTGGTGGGTAAATGTAAGCCTCCAATAAGCAAGCGCTATACATGGTGCTGAACCTAAAATGGGCTGGCTGCTAAGATATACATTCCAGCTTTTAAAATAAAGATAGCATGAAAACTAAGAAAAAATGATAATAGGAGTAAATTGGAAAGTTGCTTAAAATGTCAAACTCTATCTGAATAATATGTAGAGAGAGAGAGAGAGAGAAACTTCCATTGTGTGGTAAGTATGTAACACAGATGCTCAGGAAATGAAGTGCTACTCACAAAAAATAGAGCTATGTTAGCTCTAAGTATTGGGGTCAATAATGATGAAAGGCCATGTAAATAAAAACGATTCCACTTTATTGGCACATATGTGCTTATTATAAAATCAACAGTAGTCACTATGGGGCCAGATAAACTCTTAGGACAAACACCTTATACAAGATACACAGGATACAAAAGATCCATATTAGTATACAGGCTCGGCTCCACAATAGAGTCCTATAGTGTTCACCCCTTCTTGTGACGTAATGACATTGAAAGTCCGACGTGTTTTTCACCTTCTGGCTTTGTCAAGGATACAATCCATATTAATCGTCTTTATTTTAAAGTTCCTTCTGATTCCTGACTGGCTTTCTGACTTGAGCACACCTGAAACTTATATTATCAATAAATATTTAGATTCCATGTTGTGGATAGAAGCACCACCTAGATTTAGCTCAAAATGTTCTGGTGCTAAGCCATAGTTATATCTCCAATCTATGAAGGATTTATGAATTATCATTAAAAATAGTGTTCTTTATTATATATATTGATTCCGAAATAAAAATATTGTATATATAATTACCAGCAAACAAAACTTTTTTTTTAGACTATATTCACAATGAATGTACACAATTGTTAAATAATCAAAATCAGAAAGGACTTTAAACTAAGGAGGATGGCTATGGATTGTGTCCTTGACAAAGCCAGAAGGCAAAACGTACGTCGGACTTTCAAAGATATTATGTCCCAAGGAGGGGCGGACTCTTTTGGAATAGGACACTAACGTGGAGCCGAGCCTGTATACTAATACAGAACTTTTGTATCCTGTGTATCTTGCCACACATAGTATACTGTGTGTGTCCTAAGAGTTACCCTGGCCCCAGAGTGACTACTCTTATTTTTTTAATAAGCACAAATGTGGAAATAAAGTGGAATCATTTTGATTTACCTGGGCTTTCATTGTTATTAAGCCCAATACTTATAGCTAACGTAGCTCTATTTTATGTGCGTACCTCTTAATTTCCTGGTCATCTGTGTAACATACTTACCGCACTATGGAAGTTTCTCTCTCGCTCTCTCCCTGTCTCTCTCTCTCTCTCTCTCTATTTGAGGTCTCCTGGAAATAAGAGGATCTCTTGTATCTGTGAATACTTTATCCTTAGTGGAACTTTCCCCACACTTTCTCCAGACATGTTTTATACCTGTTGGTTGTTTTATTTTGATGCATAGTGTATGTACAATTGTCAAATGCTATTATTTAAAAATAACATATACATAAATACAATAATGTAGCTTATATTAGAACTTTTGTGAGAAAAAGCTACTGTGTATATTTCCCATTTACAGTGTGTCTGTGTGAACTCTGCTTAAAGGGATATGAAACCCATTTGTTTGCTTTTGTAATTTAATAGAGCATGCAATTTTAAGCAACTTTCTAGTTTACTCCTATTATCAATTTTTCTTTGTTCCCTTGGTATCTTTATTTTATAGCGCTGTGGAATCTGTTGGTGCTCTTCAAATAACCGATAATAATAATATTTTTAAAAGCAGGAATGTAAGCTTAGGAGCCAACCCATTTTTGGTTCAGCTCCCTGGGTAGCGCTTGCTGATTGGTGGCTACATTCAGCCATCCATCAGCAAGCACTACCCAGGCTCTGAACCAAAAATGGGCCGTCTCCTAAGCTTACATTACTGCTTTTTAAAAAAAAAAAATATATACCAAGAGAAAGAAGAAAAATTGATAATAGGAGTAAATTAGAAAGTTGCTTAAAGGGATACTGAACCCAAATTTTTTCTTTCGTGATTCAGATAGAGCATGACATTTTGAACAGCTTTCTAATTTATTCCTATTATATTTGAAATATTCTATTTGAAATGCAAGAATGTAAGTTTAAATGCCGGCCCATTTTTTGTGAACAACCTGGGTTGTCCTTGCTGATTGGTGGATAAATGCATCCACCAATAAAAAAGTGATGTCCAGAGTACTGAACCAAAAAAAAAAAGCTTAGATGCCTTCTTTTTCAAATAAAGATAGCAAAAGAATAAAGAAAAATTGATAATAGGAGTAAATTAGAAAGTTGCTTAAAATTACATGCTCTATCTGAATCACAAAAGAAAAAATTGGGTTCAGAGTCCCTTTAATATTTTATGCTCTATCTGAATAAAAAAAAAATGTGTTTCATATTCCTTTAATTGCATATTAAAAAATGTTACTGTGTTCATTCCTCAATGAAAACATCTTTCTATCTTTGCCACTAGGTGGCACCACAGCCCAAATTTGCAAATTCTGCAGTTCAATTCTCATTACATGACAGCAATTAAAATACAAAACTGTCAATACAATAATCAAAATAAACAATAATATTGTTATCATATAGAAACCTTCACTTTCATTGCTTCAATTGTCTATTTTTTGTACTGTATCTGTGTTAAAGCTATTTTTGTTGTTTTGGTCAGGGTCAGGACTGGCCAAGAATAAAAGTGAAGTTTACATACTTATTGGCAGACACCAAAATCATTCCGCTGAGAAGGACATTGCCACATTTTTATTGAATAATATAAATTTGACATTTTTAAGCATTTCTAACCAAATTTTCTACCTGCAGAAAAAGCCTTTCCCGAGAGTTATGGTTTTAACTTCATGAATGAAATGGACGAGTCAACAACATTTTTTTGTTTGTTTTTGTTAAACAGATTGTTTATAATTGTCAGGCAAATGCAACAAATAAAACAAATTTACATTTGTCTGAAACCAAATGAATATGTTTAATATGTTATATAATATAAGTACACTGTAATCTGGGGTAATAAGGGATTTGCTTGCACAGCTAGGCCACTAAATTAGTACCAAAGCTGTACGCTATTTGTGGCAACCACTTGACTGCTGGACAAAGACAGAACCAATTATTTGAAAGAGGAGAATTACCATTTTCAAATAAAAGATCTCACATCCCTCTATGTATTGTGAGACCTTAGAGAGGGTTACCCAACCTTATTATTTAGTTTCAAATTTAAATAGTTTTTTCAGGTAGATAAGATACATTTTCCCTGGTATCCAGTAGTGCGGGTTGTCACCATTTCACACAGTATTCACCTCCTGCTTGATGACAGGTGAGCTCCTTATTGGAAACATCAGAACCCTTTTCTTTTTCATCAAAAGGGGCTTCTTTAAAAAAGGGGAGGTGTAGGCTCTGTTAGAGCCTCCTTTCCTCAGCCAGAATTACCTGGTGTCTTGTTTGCAGGTAATCACATTTTTATTGGGAACATCACCATCTCAGAGAGACAAGCAACCCCTTATTTTCATGGGTGGAATTACTTCAGACCTCTTATTGGTGGGCCATAAAACTATTTCCCAGCAATACATGCAATAAAGAAATATCTCTGCCTTTGGACACTTCCTAATTGTCTGTCACTTGAGTTCTAAAAATTAGGTCCCCACTCCAGTCCATACTGCATACATAAATACAGGACAGCTCTATACCCTTCTCTGTAACTAATGAGTTTAGAAAACTGTAAAAAAATTTTTTAAAATATAATCTTTTACATGGAGCAAAGTTAAATAGTAATGAGGACACTGTCTTTTTAATAGTATATATTTTTTTTTAAATGTGTTTCTCTTAATATTAAAACATTTGTAATGTAATGTTGTGCATCTAATCCATAATCACTAACATTTTAATTTCAAAACCAGAGACTGAGTAAAAGTGGAGGAATCCTGGTGACCATGTGCGGAATCTGGTCAGATAGGGGTGGGGTTTATTGGTGGGGGTCTTAGGTTTCTTATAGAGAAATTGGGAGATAATGGGCGCGATCCGATATACGGCGTAGTTTGCGGCGCAAGCGAGAGAAACCCGCCGCCCGTAGTTTCAGCTCGCAACATGAGCTATCCTATAAACTCCGCCGGCAGTTGCTAAAGTGCCGTAAGTCGGATAAACCAGCGATGTCCAGAAATCTGCGTAAGTAAAAATTTCTGGATTCACCAGTGACTTACGGCACTTTAGAAACTGCCGGCGCCTACAAAACCTGACTAAAGTCTAAATCTCCTGTACTGTCTAACACGCCTCCCCCATGTAAGCCCGACACGTCTAACCCTCTATCCGCTATCCCCCCTCACTATCCTAACAATAAAAAATGTATTAACCCCTAAACCGCCGCTCCCGGACCCCGCCGCCACCTAATAAAGTTATTAACCACTAAACCGCCGCTCCCGGACCCCGCCGCCAGCTATATTAAATCTATAACCCCCTAAAGTGAGCCCTAACACCGCCGCCATCTATGTTACCTACCCCCTAATGTGAGCTCCTACCCCGCCGCCAGCTATATTAAACTATATTAACCAGTATCTAATCCCCCTACCCCGCCGCCAGCTATAGTATCTATATTAACCCCTAATCTAATCCCCCTAAAATAATTATCTCTATTACCAGCCCTTAAAAGGGCCTTTTGCGGGGCTTTGCCCCAAAGTAAACAGCTCTTTTGCCCTATAACCTGCCCTCCCTACACCGCCGCCACCTATATTAATAGTATTAACCCCTAATATAAGCCCCTTACACCGCCGCCATCTATATTAAAATTATTAACCCCTAATTTAATCTACCTACCCCGCCACCAGCTATATTATCTATATTAACCCTAAGTATATTATAGCTAATATAGTTATTATATTATATATATTAACTATATTAACCCTAATTATATTAGGGTTAATATAGTTAATATAGTTACTATAGTATTTATATTAACTATATTAACTCTATCTAACCCTAACACCCCTAACTAAATTCTTATTAAATAAATCTAATTCATATTATAAACTAAAATATTCCTATTTAAATCTAAATACTTACCTATAAAATAAACCCTAAGATAGCTACAATATAATTAATAATTACATTGTAGCTATGTTAGGGTTTATATTTATTTTACAGGTAAATTGTTAATTATTTTAACTAGGTATAATAGCTATTAAATAGTTATTAACTATTTAATAGCTACCTAGTTAAAATAATTACCCAATTACCTGTAAAATAAATCCTAACCTAAGTTACAAATACACCTACACTATCAATAAATTAATAAACTACAAATATCTATCTAAAAATACAATTAAATAAATGAAACTAAATTACAAAACAAAACAAAACACTAAATTACAAAAAAAAAAAAGATTACAGCAATTTTAAGCTAATTACACCTATTCTAAGCCTCCTAATAAAATAATAAAGCCCCCCAAAATAAAAAATTCCCTACCCTATTCTAAATTATAAAATACCTAGCTCTGTACCAGCCCTTAAAATAAAAAGCTCCTTTATTTAGATATCCACATAAAAGGCATACACGCCAGCAAGGTAACAAGGTTGACCTTGTTACCTTGCTGGCGTGTATGCCTTTTATGTGGATTTCTAAATAAAGGAGCTTTTTATTTTTAAGCCATTGGACTGGCGGTACGTTATTTACATTCACCCTATCTACATAACCCTTATGTGTGCGGGGATTCAGCTGATCTAATAATTGTTCTTCTTGAGGGAAAAAGGTGAAGTTCCCTGTACATATCCTTTTCTGCACCAGTCGGACCGGAACCTTTGTTTTAGCTACAGCTCCCGTGGGGAGCGCTGAAGAGGAGAGACAGAGCGGTGCTGCAGAGGCAGTGAAGACACAGCACGCACGGCATTGAGAGAGGCGAATGGCATTGCCAAACAATTGAGCGCTTACTCACGGATTCTGGCACTTAATAGCTATTATACCTAGTTAAAATAATTAACAATTTACCTGTAATTATTAATTATATTGTAGCTATCTTAGGGTTTATTTTATAGGTAAGTATTTAGATTTAAATATGAATATTTTAGTTTATAAATGAATTAGATTAATTTAATATAAATTTAGTTAGGGGTGTTAGGGTTAGATAGAGTTAATATAGTTAATATAAATACTATAGTAACTATATTAACTATATTAACCCTAATATAATTAGGGTTAATATAGTTAATATATATAATGTAATAACTATATTAACTATAATATACTTAGGGTTAATATAGATAATATAGCTGGCGGCGGGGTAGGTAGATTAAATTAGGGGTTAATAATTTTAATATAGATGGCGGCGGTGTAAGGGGCTTACATTAGGGGTTAATACTATTAATATAGGTGGCGGCGGTGTAGGGAGGGCAGGTTATAGGGCAAAAGAGCTGTTTACTTTTAAGGGCTGGTAATAGAGCTTATTACTTTAGGGATATTAGATTAGGGGTTAATAATATTAATATAGCTGGCGGCGGTATAGGGCGATTAGATTAGGGATAAATAATTTTTATATAGGTGGCGGCGGTGTAAGGGGTTCACATTAGGGGATAGATATGGTAGATGGCGGCGGTTTTAGGGGCTCACATTAGGGGATAGATCAGTTAGATGGTGGCGGTTTTAGGGGCTCACAGTAGGGGTTTAGTTTATGTAGATGGCGGCGGGGTCTGGGAGCGGCGGTTTAGGGGTTAAATACTTTATTAGGGATTGCGGCGGGGGATCGCGGTTGACAGGTAGATAGACATTGCGCATGCGTTAGGTGTTAGGTTTTATTTTGCAGGTAGTTTAGGTAGTTACGGGGCTCCAATAGTCAGCGTAAGGCTTCCTACGGCTGCTTTTTGTGTCAAGGTGAAAATGGAGTAAGATTTCTCCATTTTTGCCACGTAAGTATATTGGATACCAAACTGCGCTGGTTTGGTATACCTGTCTATGGCCAAAAAAACTACGGCCGACAGCAGAAATATACGAGCGTAACTTCTAGGTAGGATACCAAACCCGCGCAGATTTTGGCGTTGCCGGCTTTTGCGGGCGACGATTTATATCGGATAGAGCCCAATGAGTGGAAGGAAGGAGCAGGATAATAAATTGATGATGCACTGTAAGAAATTTTCTTTGCATAAATGTTTTGCAGATGATCCATTTATATAGGATTTTTTTGTGGGTTTCTTTTATAGTTTTGCTTATTTTTAAATAGCATTGCTCTGATTTTCAGACTCCTAACTAAGCCCCAAAGTTTTAGGAGAATACTGATGTATACCTTCTTCAGCTTGCTCCTGTTTGTGTAAAGGGTCTTTTCATTTGCAAAGGAAGGGGGAGGGGGGAGTGTCTGATATTTCCCACTTAAAGTGGGTGTTCCAGCTACCTTTTCAACAGAGCTAAACTGGGAGCTTCTAAGTATTTTTTTATTTGGCTTTATACTGGATTTTTATATCAGTATCTGTGCATATTATTTTTTATAGTAGTATCTATTACATGCAGTTATATGAAAATTGGTGTATACTGTTCCTTTAAACTTTCATGATTCAGATAGGGTTTTTAATTTTAAACAACATTCCAATTTACTGTTATCATCAAATTTGCTTTGTTCTCTTGATATTCTTAGCTGAAAGCTAAACTTAGGTAGGCTCATAAGCTAATTTCTAAGCACTTGAAGGCCGCCTCTTATATTAATGTATTTGACAGTTTTCACAGCTAGAGGGCATTAGTTCATGTATGCCAAATAGATGACATTGTGCTCATGCCCGTGGAGTTATTTAAGAGTCAGCACTGATTGCCTGAAATGCATGTCTGTCAAAAGCACTGAAATAAGGAGGCAGTCAGCAGAAGCTTAGATACAAGGTAATCACAGAAGTAACAAGTATATTAATATAACAGTGTTGGTTATGCAAAACTGGGGAATTTTAAATAAAGGGATTATCTATCTTTTCAAACAATAAAAAAAATTGTGTTTACTGTCCCTTTAATATGTACACACACAATGTAATGTTAAAGTGTAGGCATCTGATTTTGTTAAACGTATTCATAAGTGATTTTAGTGTGTTTAATCCGAATAGTCCATTATTATTAAATGCAGGTGATTTAAAGATACCATTAGCTAAAAAGCAAATAAATGCAATAATTCATAGACTGTCTTGGCAGAACCTTTTGCACAGAATATTCAAACAGAGAACAATTAACACTTCCTGGTAAAGTAATTGGACTGCAAACTATAAAAACAAAGTAGTAGAAAATTTAAAGAGATATTACTTATAAATATTACAGCCACAGTATGCTAATGCGCAGCAGTCTAGAATAATTATTTTCAGCTTTATTTATTTTTAATGCAGACATTTACATCACATGCCAATCTCAGAGCTTATATGACTGCTAAATAGCATGTAGATTCTGTACTCTAGCTTTCCTCTCAATAAAGCTTGTGCGACAGAGCATCCTTATCAAAAAGCAGCGTATTATGCCGTCACATCAGCACCTGGGGGGATTTTAGAGTTGTGTGCAAGTGATAAGGGGTTTATCGCGGGTGTTTGTGCTTATCGGGCTTACCGCTGGTATTATGAGTTGAAAGTAAACGCGATCGCTTGAGCGCAATTGCGATTTACGCTAGAATGATTACCCTGTCCTTAGAGCTCTGGTTAACTGTTTGGCGAAACTAAAAAGTTGCCCAAAACACATCAAAAATACATTACAAAGTACAGTTAAACTCATAACAACACTATCTGATAAAATTATTTTAAAAAATTGTACACAAAAGTTATAAGGGATCAAAGATATTAGATCTCAGGTGTTAGAGAAAAAAGGCAGGCGAAGCGCTACATACATACATATACATGTCTAAATATGCATGTGTATGTAGGTATATATATGTTTATATATATATACAAAATAAACACATATTTACTATATATGTACACATATATAGACATATATAATATATATGTACACATATATAGACATATATATTATATATCTACACATTCTCTCTCTCTTTTTTTTTCTTTTCTTTCGTGATTCAGATAGATCATGCTATTTTAAGGACAACTTTCTAATTTACTCCTATTACTACATTTTCTTCATTCTCTTGGTATCTTTATTTGAAAAGCAAGAATATAAGTTTAGATGCCGGCCCATTTTTGGTGAACATCCTGGGTTGTTCTTGCTGATTGGTGGATAAATTCACCCACCAATAAACAAGTGCTGTCCTAGGACCTGAACGAAAAATTGGCTGGCTCCTTAGCTTAGATGCCTTCTTTTTCAAATAAAGATAGCAAGAGAACATAGAAAAATTGATAATAGGAGTAAATTAGAAAGCTGCTTGAAATTGCCTGTTCTATCTGAATCACAAAAGAACAAATTTGGGTTCAGTGTCCCTTTAAGTAGATAAAGAGATGTAAAAACATATTTATGCAAATTTTAATAAAGTGCTTTACTGTGTATTTGCTGTAAATATTTCACATTACAATGTTCTGCACATAGCAGAATATGTTCTAAGTATTTTTAAATAGATATTACTATATATATATATATATATATATATATATATATATATATATATATATATATATATATATATTTAACTATAGATAATTATATATATATATATATATTACTAAAAAAATCATATATATGTAGAAATGTAAATAGAACTTATTCTTCTATGTGAAGAACATTGGCATGTAAAATATTCATATTTAGTGCACATGAGAATATGAGATTGGTTTGCATGCAAGTATGGTGTAAGGTTTTTTCCACTTTTTTTTCTCCAATGAAGCCTATGGGGAAATACTTGAACGCGCATGCAATATTCTAAGTTTGGATTTTTACGCTCATCGGTTTAGCGTTAGAGCGAAAACATTTTATTTTTATCTCATAATATGAGCACAACTCGAAAGATGGTAAAAGCTTATTTCTAGCGCGGTTAACACTCCAGTGGGAGCGTTAATTAGAGCTCCACTTGTAATCTGGCCCATCATTTTTAAAAAGTTAAAGGGACAGTCTACACCAGAATTTTTATTGTTTTAAAAGATAGATAATCCCTTTATTACCCATTTCCCAGTTTTGCATAACCAACACAGTTATAATAATATACGTTTAACCACTGTGATTATCTTGTATCTAAGCCTCTGCAAACTGCCCCTTTTTTCAGTTCTTTTGACACACTTGCAGTCTAGCCAATCAATGCCTGCTCCCAGATAACTTCTCGTGCACGAGCACAGTGTTATCTATATGAAAAACGTGAACTAACACCCTCTAGTGGTGAAAAACTGTTAAAATGCAATCTGAAAGAGGTGGGCTTCAAGGTCTAAGAAATTAGCATATGAACCTCCTAGGTTAAGCTTTCAACTAAGAATACCAAGAGAACAAAGCAAAATTGGTGATAAAAGTAAATTGGAAAGTTCTTTAAAATTACATGCTCTATCTGAATCATGAAAGTTTATTTTGGCCTAGACTGTCCCTTTAAAGGGACAATTCACCCCAAAATTTTCTCCCCTTTAAATTATTCCCAATGATCCTTTTTACCTGCTAGAGTGTATTAAATTGGTTACAAGTAGCTCCTTTACTCCTATTTCAGCATAAGACCGCTGCTCCTTAACTTGTCCGCCACCTTTGAAACGGCGGACAGCAATCAGCCTGATCGGATACAGTTGGGTTGATTGACACCCCCTGCTAGTGGCCGACTCGCCGCAAATGTGCAGGGGGCGGCATTGCACATGAAATGCTTGTGCAATAATAAATGCCGACAGAGTATGCTGTCGGCATTTATCGATGTGCGGCGGACATTGATAATTTTACACCCAAATGTTCTGTGATTTCTCTTCATTCTGTTGTGTTTTTGATGCTCTGGTTCTTAATCAGAAATAAATTAATAATACTAGTTTGTGAATATCCGTGCGCTTAAACTGTAATATTGTATTAATGGTAGCGCAGAAAAATGGGCCAACAACGAGCATAAACATAAAAAAACCTGCTTATCTGCAAGCAACAATATATAACAATCTACACAAAAAGTCTTATCCACATGTCATTTAATATCAATGACATGAATGTACCACTGAAAATCTCAACTATATTCAATTGGAAAGCAATGATTTTAAGGGGTAGATTTATTAAGCAGTGGATGCTGCTTTCCACCCGTGATGTTTCCGGCTCGCCGGAAACATAAGTTAAGAAGCAGCTGTAATAAGACTGTTGCTCCTTAACTCGTGTGGCAGACTGCAATCGCCCCGATTCCATCCGATCAGGATGATTGACACTCCCTGCTAGCGACCGATTGGCGCGAATGTGCAGGGGGCAGCATTGTACTAGCATTTCACACAATATACTTGTTCAATGATAAATTACTACAGCGTATGCTGTTGGCATTTAGCTAAAGTGAATCATGTCCGCCCGCCATTTGATAAATCAGCCCCTGAATGTCAGTCATGTTAACATATATATATAAAAAAAATATCTTAATGTTAGCAACAAACTTTGTTACTGTGAATTATGGCTACACAGATGCATAAAATCAAAGACAATAATTTTCGGTTTCTTGAGTGTTCAGATTTTTATTTTTCTCCATTGGGGGCTAACTATAGCCAAAGCTTGTAAGTGGGCTTGAAATTGGCATGGATTCTAGTGCATCTAAGTGCCTTTGAAAATAAAAAGAAAAGTGAATATGCTGAATGGTTCTAGATATATTTTGCTCCAAAATTATTTGCTAATAGCCAACATTTGCATTTTTGTAAGAATTTCTGTGCACATATGCTGTTGACAAAAAGATCTCAGCAAAGAAATTTGAGGTTACAACTGTTTCATTACCAAAACCCCAATCGTGCCCTGAATTTAGAAGGGATGTAAATGTGGTAGAATGAGAATTGAATAAAAAAGTATACATATGAAGTAGAAAATCAGGTCCCCCAATAGTATTCCCTATACACTTGATATTTAGCTTTGTGGTCAATATTTTGCACCTCAAAATGTTATAGTTTAATACTACCTCTGGTAATAGACCTACACATCCTTAGAAAGTAAATAGTCATTATATGATAAAAAAATAATAATCCTGATTTAAAATGTGTGTGTGTGGGAGTTTAAGTGAGGACTTATCTGGTCTGGCTTCTGTTTGTTAGATGTTGGAACTTGGAAGTAACAAAATATTTTGGCCTTTCAATCTACCTCTCCACTAATGATGTGAGCTGCAAATATGTTTACAATATAAGGGCAATGTACGTATTTTAAATATAGTAGCAGTTTGTGTGGATATCTGAAATCAGTTTTGCATAGAACAATTTTGAGGAATTTATTGATTGCTTTAGTTGGTATCTGGTGGAGGATTAGATGACAAATGAACTATCACCTCCATGATGGTGTGAAATAAGATTTATTCAAGACAAATGAACTTACCGTCACCATTGATGTCAATTTTGTCAAAAACCATATCTGTGAATTCTTCCGCGGTCATCTCATCATTGCATCGGTTTATTGCTCTAATAGCCTGTATCAAAACATAATCAGATTTTATTGAGGCAAGATCAATGAGAGTTACTAAACAGCAATAGCTTCTGAGTACATGATGTGTGTAAGATAGAATTATATAGTAATGTGTTTTATAAAGATGACTGCACAGTGGCTGGAATAAGTATGTGACCATTTGGTAATTACTTGAATTTAGGCATAAATTGATCTGATCTTCAAAGTAACAATAATAGACAAACACAGTCTGATTAAACAAATAGCACAACACAATTTTATGTTCTTCCAGTTAATAGTCACAGTGCAGGGTGGGAAAAGTATATGAACCATTAGATTTAATAATAACTGCTGGACTCTCCTTTGGCAACTTTAATCAAATGTTTCCTATAGGTCCAGATCCGAACCCCACATGGGACAGGAGGAATATCGGCCCATTCTCCTTTGCAAAACTTTTATTTTTTGGTATTGTGCCCTTTTTCTTCACTCGTAGCATTTGGTGTTCCTTTAAAGCAACTGAACTTTGGTTTAATCTGTCTACAGAATATTTTGTGAGCAGCGCTATGGAACATTTAGGTGCTCTTTTATAAACATTAGACATTCATCTGTGTTTTTGGACAGCAGTGCCTTCTTCTGTGGTGTTCTCCCATAAACAAGTTTCTTGGTAAGTGCTCTACATATTGTAGGCTAATGAACAGAGATGTTAGCAGGTTCCAGAGATTTTTTGTAAATCTTTAAACACTCTAGGATTCTTCATAACCTCAATAAGAATTCTGTCCTGTGCTCTTGCAGGCATCTTTGTATAATGCCAACTTCTATTAACAACAGTGTATCTTCACTTATAGAAAACTTATCTTGAAATAAAGAAAGGGGACGGTTAGGTCTCCAAAAGAGGGTGCTCACCTATAAATAGTAATAAAACCAAAACTAATCACTAACACATCATGTGATAGACAAATTCAAATAGAAAATATGTCACTGCAAAAAAAACCCAGACAAATTGTCCATTAAAAGTGATTCAACTGGTCATACATGGTCCCAAGAAGAACTGATTCTCCAAGGAAATCCCCAGTCTTCCTATTCATCAAACTGGATCAGAATCATAATGGGAAGCTCTCTGTAACAAAGCTACTGATTGCGGTCCTGGTTTGGCAGTGTATCCTGGGATCTGTGAAGAGTCTTGCCTACAATCCTGTTCCGGTTGTGTTCCCTGAGTTGCTGTGTCAGGAGGTAAGCTGTTCTGGAGGCTTGAAATGTCCCGTATCACTTACTATACACTTCGGTGCAGCAGAACATGTGAGTAGTGAGTGCGACTTATCCTTCATTTTACTTTTGCGCAGACTTGCTGCACAATGAGGCGCTTTTGTCATTTTTTGTTTCTTTAGGCAACTCATCTTACTGTGGACTGAAGAACATGAAGGCATTTAGAGACACCTTGTAACCCGTTACCATATTAAAGTAAAAAATTCTTTATGTTAGGTCTTCTGAGATCTCTTTAGTTTTAGGCATGGTTGACATCAGGCAAAGCTTCTTGTTAACAGCAAACTGAAAGGTCTGCAAGTGCTTTTGTCAATGTTTACCATTTTTAACCTGCATGGTGAATGTACGCATGAGATCCCAGCCCAATGCTTCCCGGCAATGCGAACGTGAGGTTGTATTTGCATTACGCTTTACTAGTAATACCAGCGCACGTTTGCATGCGCTGGTATTACTGATTGGAGCGCAAATATTGTGCTTGCGAAAGCTCAATTTTGCTCTCCACTCGTAATCTAGGCCAAAGGTAGGAATACTTAGTATAGGATAAGGCTCCCAAAATACCCTTTGCACCCTTGATATTTAGATTCTTGGTCAATATTTTATTTACTTATTTTTATGTTATAGAACCAGTATTGATGTGTAATTGAGAACAGCATTATATCGAATGGTGTAAGGAGCACTGCTTTATCCTACAAATAAAATACCTTTATATTTTTAGGAAATGTTGGTCAGATTAGTGCTTATCTGCTATCAAAATCTATGTTTCTATGTTTTGAAAAGCAATATTGTGACAAAAGAGACTTCACACATACCTTAATAATATTTAGCAGTTCTCCTCTGTCAATGCATCCATTTCCATCTACGTCATAAAGCTTGAAGTACCATCTCAGCTTCTGTTCCACTTTACCTTTTAGTACTAAACTTAGTGCTGCAACATATTCCATAAAGTCCATATACCCATCCTGTAGATAGCAAACAGAAATATGCAATATAGTTCGATGCTATATATAGGTAACATTCACTTTATCTAGTGTACACCTGGTGGAAATCAAGGATAAAATTGCATTTTGTAGAGTCACAGTAGAATGCTGCAGTTTTTGGTAAATACAAAAATGATAAAACCACAATGTGTACAGGGGGTAC
Organism: Bombina bombina; assembly: GCF_027579735.1. Classification (NCBI taxonomy): domain Eukaryota; kingdom Metazoa; phylum Chordata; class Amphibia; order Anura; family Bombinatoridae; genus Bombina; species Bombina bombina. The sequence continues at coordinate 428,276,726 of NC_069501.1, read as the reverse complement.
ATTGCATGGAGTGATATATTGCTTGCTATACCTAAACTGTGGCATTTCTATGATCAGTGACACATGGAGGGTAAAAGTCAGAAGCACAGAATACTGTATATCCATATTTATGAAAAAATATTGCTATTGACAATTTGTAAAAAAAAACAAAAAAACTATTTTGGTGACCACACTGACACAGATACATAACAGATTTCCATAGCGTAATATCAATATATTTGATCTTTCCCTTCTCTATGGTCTGTTAATGTGTAATATTTTTGCATAGATCTGGCAGTGTATTTAGAATTTATTTTACTCTAGGCTCAGATAAACACTGTACAACTTTGCCTCAGCCTCATATGGAACAATGTTCAGTTAGCCACATAAATAAATGTTATTACTACATTCTTCTAGTCACATACACTAGTATTTAATCTCTTGTTAGCCAAATATATCACAGCCTTTAAACATTGACTTACACACACACATCAGTGTTCCCTTTTAGGTCACATGTTTAGCTTCACAGTGTGTAAACCGTTGACAAACAACCTCTAGATAGCAGTGGATATTTTCAGGACAGATGGAAGGGCACAATGTTTTCCTATGCATGTGTTATCTCCAGGAACCAGTTGTGAATACATCCATCCCTATAACACTCTTTAACCTCAAATGACTCTCTGGTCCAGGCACAGGTTTATTGTGCTATGGGCAATGTTTCTAGAGGACATTTGTGAAGTGATTGGCAGTATAAGCAGATATTTAGAGCCCAAGGGGTTCGTGGTGTAGCTATTAGACCCCACTAGACCACTAGTCTTTAATGGAAGTACCATATCTATAGTTGGCTTTGTTGGTCTATGTCAAAATACACCCATGATGTTTTAGATATAAAATATTTCACGCTTTTAAACTCATTCTCCATTATTATTATTATTATTATTATTATTATTATTTTTATCAGTTATTTGCAGAGCGCCAACAGATTTCGCAGCACTTATGCTCCATCTATTACAGAAGAACTACATTTTATAGCCGATCAGGACCTGAACCCAAGAATCTTCTACACAGCTTTCAAGCAAATCTCCATTGCATGAGACGAGATGGACAGAACAATGTTTGCATAATCATATATTTGCTGAAGAAGAATAAGAAGAAACGAGTTGCCTTTAGATTGACCTTTGGTACATTGAAAGATCTATCTATCTATCTATCTATCTATCTATCTAATCTATTAATATATTTATATATTATATACATAGATATAATAACTAATGCATATTTGTACTTTACTCTCATTCTATTCTGAACCTTAACTCTGGATATATAAATGCATTGTAAATATATATACTGACAAGAAGATGTAGAGGGTAGAATTAACAATTATTATTAATAATAATAATAATAATAAAAAAATAATTTACCTTGTTAAAATCAAAAGTATCAAACATTTGTTCTATATATTGGTTTGACGCAGGACTCAGGTTCTTTAAGCCAAAAAATTGTTTAAATTCATGTTGAGTTAGTTGACCAGACGGACATTCTGTCATGAACTTCTTGTACCACCTGTGGATTTCTGTGGAACTTAACTCCTCCACTGCTTTTCCATCCATATTCCCCATTTTTACTGTCTTTGGAGTACTTGTGGTTTTTCTATTTGATTTTTTTTTTAATATTCCACCAATTAAAGGAAATTAATTTTAAAAAAAAAATATCCGTATATTCTTGGCTTGATGGTTATAATACCAATATTAGTTTATTACTTTGTAGAATGAAAGCCTCTTTAATCATTTATTAATAAAATATCTAAAAATTAGCCGATAGTAAAAATATCCCAAGAGCAGCAAATCGTCTGATACAAAGTTTCTTCAGGGCATTTAAGTATTAAGCTATTTAAGAAATGAGCCAGTTCTTTTAAAGTAACAGGGAATTCCGCTACTAGCCAATCACAGAGGTTTCTCAAGGAAAACGCAGCTCGTGTCTACACAGGTGGCATGCTAGCAAAAGAACGAAGAAACGCATAACAAGGTAACAATCTTTTATGATTAAATTGGA